>NC_056731.1:1942057042-1942357042 GCF_019279795.1 Protopterus annectens
CTATGAACCTATTCCCACAAAGTCAGCACCTGTTTCCCCTGTCCAGCAGGGACACAGGTGGGATCCCAGGGGTGAAGTTTCTGTTTCCCATCTAGTTGTTCAGGTTCCTCTTAAAGAGGGCTAGTGAGATACTCTGCTTGACATGGAGATGGAGTCTATTCCACAGATGGGGGGGGGGGGTCTTTGAGTTACAAATCTATTCTGCCACCAAGTTCTGTTAATGTCACAGACCAGGTTATGGCCTTGCATGTGGGTTGTACGAATGGAGTGTGAATTATGGATATGCAACAAGTCCATCAAGGCTGGGTTTGAGATGGCCTTGTATGCCAGACACAGGCCACCATTGGGCAGTCTGTATGAGACTGAGTAGAAGGACAGGGCTTTTAGCCTATCTGCATAAGATAGGTGTTTGAGACCCTGGATTTTCCTGGTCAGGAACCTCTGTGGTCTCTCCAGCTGCTGCATGTGCTTGGCAAGGTACATGTGGAAAGGGGCATTGTACTCGATAATGGGACTGATAAGGGAGGAGTACAGGAATGTTATGACCTCCTTGTTCCTGGATGAAATACTCTTACTTAAGAAGTGGGCTGTGTAGAAAGACTTCTGTACAATGGAGGCAATGTTGTGGTTAAAAGTCAGGTTGCTATCAACCTGGATGCCCAAGCCCCTCATGTCTGATTGAGTGCTTAGTACATTATTATTAGTGTCATAATTAGTGGGGGGCACCATTTTCCCCAAAGGGGGATAATGATACATTTCTTGGCATTCAGTTTGAGGCCATGTTTCTGGCACCAGTCATTAGTGGTTAAAGCCCTCTTGGAGGATGTTCACATCACTAGGGGAATTTAAGACAGCGCCCAGCTTGCAGTCATCTGTAAACTTGCTCAGCCACAGACCACTGGTTTTGGCTTGCACCTCAGAAAAGTATATCCCAAACAGTAGAGGACTGAAGACTGATCCTTGAGGGACGCTGCTTGTTACAGGTCTACTACTACAGTGATAAGAGATCTGGTGTCACAAGAAGACTGTGACCTTAACTTTGGCCACCATGTGTCTACTGTAGTAAGGAAGGCTTTCTATGTAGCACACTTGATTAGCAAAGGCATTGCCTCTAGAGCAAAGGAGGTTATAACCCCTCTATACTCATCACTAATCAGTCCCGTAATTGAGTATAACACCCTTTTCAGGATGTACTGTACAAAGTACCTGCAGCATTTGAGAAACCTCAAAGGTTTCCAACTAAGAAGATCGAGGGACTCCAGTATGTGCCTTACACAGTCCAACTAAAGTAGTTGTCACTATAATCAGTATCATATAGACTTCTTTGGGGAGACTTATACCTGGCTTACAGAGCAATTCTGACTCAAAATGAGTAAATCAAATGGGACAAGAGCTACCCATTCCAGAGAACTAAAGACATGCTGGAGGGACAGATTTGTCTCCCAGCAACTGACGCATCTTTGGAATTAGCTACTAACTCATGTGAAGCAGAGCACCTCTATGACACTATTCAAAAGGAACCTGGACAAGTGGATGGGGCACTGTAAATTTTTACCAGGGATAGTGCCCACAGCACCCCTGATAATGGGCAGTCATCAATAAAGAAATACAGTTCTGGGTATTGACTAGAGTATCTATGTTATTAACACTGGAATGAAATGGCTAGGCTTGAAATTACCTCTAGGTTGATAGCCTAATAACCTACTATGATCCTGTGATCCTATGATATGTTACAGAGCTGATAACACTATTATTGAAGTTAGGAACTTGATGAAATTTAGCTTTCTTTGGAATATCAGTTTATCTCATAACAGCTGAGTGACGTCTCCCGGTGTTTCTGCAGTTACCTCCTACTGCGTCTCTAGGTGTCAAATATTGCCTGTTCATATTTGCATTAATAATTCCAAAACCATGTTACATACAAGGTATCAGAATATTTTATCTTGAAGCATACATGATGGCAATCACAACTGTTTTGATGTATGACCTCAGTCAATGAGTATTTGTTAGAATTGTAAGCTGATAACTTCATTTTTTAAAGGCTAAAGCCGCACCCACTAGGAGTTAAAGGTACACACTCGAAAGAGCTCTGCTGGAGGGAATGAGTCATGTGGCAATGAACTACATTACAGGTAATAGTGAAGGTGTCCATTAATTACTCATGTCTTATTTTCATTATTTTGGAATAACTGTTAGGGAACATGGCAAGGTGATGTGTAATCTGTCTTTACCTCACATATACAGTGTACAGTTTGATTCTGAATCTGACATTTGCTGTATGGCTAGGCTTATAACAGTCTACAAATAGCCTGGTATTTACCTATGAACCTAGAACATCATATGGGAGAAATGCCTCACAGCAGTATACATTGATGACTTCATGGGTCCAATAGGCCCTGTAACCAACCTGGACCCAGGTAGCACAGAAATGGATTTAATGAATTTGATGTTCCCAGAGGAGCTTTGCTCACATTTTTCTGATAAAACTAATTGCTATGCTGGGCAGAGGCAGGCCACAGTTAGGAAGGTTGATAACTGGTGGAGTCCTATATCTAATGGAGACATTTGCGCATTTTGGGAGTAAGAATATAAATGTCTATTGTACACTTTCCAAAATACAGGCACTACTAGGAAACCCACAATGTTGCTTTCTAGTAGTTGAGTACATGACCAGAGAGTGGTTTGAAAAAATTCAGCACTATTTTCACTGCAGCAACGACAACAGCAGCTTGAGCCTACCATGGGTCATGACAAGCTACAACATGTGCAATCGATGCTGGATGCTGTACTTTGTGCATGCAGGATACAGTACATTGTACATTGTGAGGTAGCAATAGAAGAAGCCATGTTTGTCTTCCATGGACATTTGTAATTTAGGCAGTATATGCCTGATAAGACAGATGTATGGCATTAATGTATGGCTGATGGCAGACTCTCACATTGGATACCTACATGATTTCCAGGTGTACACTGGAAAGGCAGATCAGTATACTGACATCAGACTGGCAGACTTGAGTTGTGACTGACTTAAGGGGATTCATTGGCAAGAAGCATCACATTTACTTTGATAACTTTTTAACTCTGTCCCTGTGGCACAGCAATTGCTACAAGATGACCTGTACTACTGCAGAACCACGCACACCAATAGGTCAGGATGGCCTCTAACATTCAGCAGACAGACCATTGGTAAAGCACCTTGAGGGTACTACAAGCACTAACATGGGGTCCACTGTTGGCTACTGAATGAAAGGATAGCAACCCAGTATTTCTGCTATCAGCTAATAGTAACCTAAATTTGTCAGTCTCAGGTACACATTGAAAAAGCATGATGGGACAAGGACATTGGTGTCCTCTTCACCAACTGTGAACATATTCAACAGTTACATGAATGGGATGAACACTGCTAATCAGCTCAGGATGCAATATTCAACCATAAGGAAAGCCTACAAATGGTGGCTGTACAGGTTCTGGTTCTTGTGAGATGTGGCCCTAGTGAAGGCTTTTATTATGCTCTGTGAATGTAACAGCCATGGGCAAGTGTGACACACTGAATGCATTATTCCTGAGCTTGGATCCCACTTCTCAGTTAAATGGCAGAAATCAAGATGTAGAAACTGTGCCATCAAGGGTAAATGTACTGAACCATCATGGGGATGCCTGACCTTCAAGATCAGCTTTTGTGTTGAATGCTTTGCTGAGTAGTGGCTACAGAAATGAAGTTATGTACTCATACTTAAATACCATGCATCTCAGGATCATCCAGGATGGCAGTAGGGTACTTGGAGACACTTTAACTCAGTACTACTGTGCTGTTGTCCTAGATATGCTTGATGTAATTAGGTCACAACAAAAGTGGGACACATGCAAACAGAAAAAGCAGAAGTAAGGCTTTTTCTTTTTCATGAGTCCTTTCTGTAATACTGGTGTCACTCTTCCTTCAGGAAAAGAACTTTGGTCAGGGTAAGATGTATTAGATGAGTTTCCCCATGATGCCTTCTTTCCATTCTCAAAAGGACACATGCAGACAGAAAAAGGAGAGGTAAGGCAGACTGCTGACACTGGTGGAAGTCATGAAACAGTGCTAGTAGTCTGTAGCCAGCACATGTGTGAGACACTTCAGATGCCCTTGAGTGTCACTGAAGCCCAATGCCTGTCCTCAGTAAATTAATTCTAGTAGCAGTCCTCTCCCTGTTTATTCTTTGTACATGTGCCCTTTGAGTAGCCCTCCTGCCATTCTCCCTTCAGGCAAAGTATTTTGGCCAGGACAAGAATGCTTCTCTCCTACATTCACTGGACTTCCAGCCGTGCTGCCAGAACTGACACATTCTGCAATTTGAGCTTCCCCCCATCTAGCATGAAAGTACAGGTCTGTATTAGAAGCTTGAAGAGTCTCTTGGTCGAATGCTTAAATGCTGACATGTAAAGAGCGACCACTGGAAACCGCCAACGGCCACTTCCGCAAATTTTTTCCCTGTGAAAACATTAATTTGGCTGTTATCGGGAATTGCCCCTTTCTCCAATGTAGAGTGATCTCGGAGTTGATATATTTAGTTAGAGGGGTGTGATGAGCACAGCCCCCACATTGGGATGTGTGGAGGGAGAAGCCCCCCCACTTGATTAGCATTTTAAAGTTTGTTTTTGTGTTTACGGCCAAGCAAATTTTTTCCCTAGGAAAAAAATTTGTGGAAGTGGCCATTCGCGATTTACAGCTTTTGCTCTTCACATGTCGCTCTTTACATGTTCGAAGAAAAGACTCCAAACATATAATATAGACTTGACAGTACACTGGATTGCAAGGAGAAGCATGAATTGGAGTGCACTCCTGAAAAAAAAATTTACAGCTTTTGCTCTTCACATGTCGCTCTTTACATGTTCGAAGAAAAGACTCCAAGCATATAATATAGACTTGACAGTACACTAGATTGCAAGGAGAAGCATGAATTGGAGTGCACTCCTGAAAAAAAAAAGCATTATGTCTTCTCCAAGCCTGACATTCTTGTATTGCACAGTGGAGGCAATGATGTCATCACTCATCCACTCAGTGAGCTAAGGTTTCAAATCAAGGAGATTTTTGAAAAAAATGTCATAGTGTCCTCATTGTCAGTTTGTGTGGTCTGACATCATACCTCGCCAGCATCAGAGGAATGCAAACACTCAGTGGGCAGCACACAAGGTCAGACAGTTGCAAAATGGCTTCATGTATGGCTTGATACACAGCTTCAGCTGATCAATAATCAGTAACCAAAGAGAGTGTGTCAAAACGCAGAGAAAAACACCAGACCCAAAAACACAAATCCACGTCAGCCCAGAAACCAAGTAAGGAAATGGATCCAGGTTTATTGTCCTGAGGAGGGCGAAAGTGCTTAACTTGGGAATTTTTTAGCCTAATGTGCCCAATAAACCTGGATCTGTTTTCTTACTTGGTTTCTGGGCTGATGTGGATTTTATGTTTCTGGTTCTAATCAATAATCAGCTATAACAGCATCACTGCAGAAGATGTTCACCGTTTTAGAAGTGATGGAGTTCACCTAAATGATGATGGTATTGATCTGTTCTTGACTGACCTCTATAATGGCAAGATTGCAGCAATCCAGGATATACTAGCAATGTGCACCTAATGCCCACAGATGGAAAACACAAGATATCCATATACTATGATCAAATACAATCACTGCAGTAAGGAAAACTCCATTAAATTTTATTATAAAATGTACCACAAACCAATATGGCAGTTTTAGCTTGCTCATGAAAGTTACGATGTTTTTCATATTTTTGTAAATACATCTGTTAGAGAATATAAGAAGACAATGAGGAATGTCAACTTTGGAAGTTGTCATCATTACTTACTAATTTGTGACAGGACATGGTGTGTATAGCAGAACTCCTCAGATCCCATTGTGGACTACTATAGTTATGACAGTTATACCAATTTTTATATTAGTTTGGATCACTCTGTTAGAGAACATGTCAGAATACTGAGTAAGGTCTGAAGATATCATCAATACTTGCATCATGGTGATAAGACATTAACTGTATTCTACATACATGCACAGATATCAGTTTGTTTATTACAATATGAAAATAATTGATATTTTCTTAATATTTTAGGAAATAACTTTGCTATGGAACAGTATTACACCTCATTTTGAAGATGGTATTAATACTTACAACATGGTGAAAGATCAGTAATTGTATGTTGCATACATGTAGAGATATGACAAGTTTATTATTTAGGTTATGATAATTATTATATTTTTTCTTATTTTTGTAAATAAGTTTGCTACGAAACATGTCAACATGCTAAGTAAGACCACATTTTGAAGATGGCATCAATACATACAACATGGTGAAAGAACTGTAATTACATGCTGCATAGATGTACATATATGAGTTTTTTATTTTTTAGGTTGTAACAATTTTAATATTTTTTCATATTTTTTAAACGTCTGTATTAAATTATCAAGTATGATATAGGCAATCATACATTTATATAAATTAAAACAAACCATATTGACATAATTTTAACTGCAAACATTATACATCACAGACCTTATTGACATAATTGTAGTTGCAAACATTACATGTGAAGTTGTTCTATCTCGCCGTTCATTCTTTACTGATGGGTTTGGAGCCGATCTTTCGGCTCTGAGTCAGCACCTACTGCAAAGCTTGTGGATTTCAGGTAGCTCGAGGCCAAGTACTTATCTCATGATGCACCCTGCTGCTGCTGCAACTGATCAGAAGTTCTTGCTAGCTCGGATCAGTAAAAACTTTTATACCTTTATATTTATTAAAATTATTGTTAGTTTACTGTTTAAATACTTAGATATTTAGATTAGATAAGGTCCTAAAGCTTTATCTGTAGTGTTCCCTTCCCTGTGTGCTATCTTTATTATATATTTGGCTTCATTTTTTTCACAGGCCTGTTTAAACTTCTATTTCGATTTCTGACTAAAAAAAAATGTTATTCTGTGACCCTTTTGGTCACATATGTTATTAGTATAATATTATGTGTTTCCTAGTGTCTTTTCAGTGACCCTTTGTCATTTTTTATCCTAAAGAATATTTAATAATTAATATTCTGTAGTCCTATCTCGCCTTCATTCTTACATATGGGTTTGGAGCTGATCCTCGGCTCCGACTCGGCCTATTACAAAGTTCAAAGTCTCTTAGTTGGCTCATGGCTAGATAGGTATCCCATAGTGCACTAGTATAATCCCCAGATCTCATTTGCCACGTCTTCGAGTTCAGAAGTGCTTCTTGCTTGGCCATGGCGAAGTTTAAACTTTTTTGTATTATTATCACTTTACTGTTTTCTGTAGCAAGTTATCTTGTCACTAAATAGTGTTTAGTAATATTAGGAGTGTTTACAAGAGTTTAGAAGTGTTTTTGATATTTAAATTAGTTAGTTTGTTGAGAAATGGTTGGCCGTTGGTCCTTGTTGTTCTCCTTTTGGTATCCTGTGTGCTAGTTTCTTATTAACATTGATATTTCATAGGTCCGCGTTTAGTTAGGACCCTGTTTTCTCGCTTTATATTTACAAATATATTGTGTGCAGTGTTTGTTGCTACCCTTGTTACAGAGTTTTCTCTGTGGGTCTGCAATTTGGGCCTTGGTTTTCTAATTTAGCTTCCGTGCAGTGTTGTTTGCTCGTTTCTTTGCCTGCTATTAGTTTCTGGCTTTTTTTCTACGACTTAGCCTATCTAGCTAGGTCCGTTTAAATTAGAGGACCTAGTTCTCTGCTATTTTCGTATTTTCCTCAGGGCTAGGCCCATTTAAGTTAGAGGACCTAGTCCTCTTTATTCTCTTTCTTTGTGCGTGTGTGTGCTTGTTAGGGCTAGGCCCGTTTAAGTTAGTGGACCTAGTCCTCGTTGTGCTTGTTGTGTACTTGCTTTAATTACATAGCTCATCAACATGTCTAAAGAGTCTAAAGACCACAAACCTTCGGGTTTCAAAAGATGAATAAAGTGCTCCCAGAAGATGTCAATTATGGATGGCCATTGTAATTGTGTATATTGTCTCAGAGCCATTCATTTGCAGGAAACTTGTTTATTCTGCCATTCCTTTAGCTCCAGAGTTCTCCAGGAGCAGAACAACAAGTTAATTTTGAAAGGTCTCCAAAAGCCTTCCTTCGAGGAAGACTTAAGTTCTTCTTCTTCATCCAAATCACATTCTTCCAAAAAAGAGAAGGTTAAGTCGGACAAGAGGCATTCTCCGGCACTGACTAGTGTTATCGTAACCTCCTCAGAAACAATCAAAACTTGATAAGACTTCTACCTCCTCGGCTTCACTGTCCTCGGAGCGAGTCCAGGTTATTGATGTTGGCACTTCAGTGTTGGCCCTAAGCCTTTCCGAGCCGACTACTGAAAAATTACATCGGAGCCGGTCCAGAGATCCTTTGCCAGTTTCCCCAACCTTAAGATCTCCAATTTTACAGAGATCCAGATCGCCTACCCTGTCATCCAGATCCTCCAAGAGCCTGTCAGAGGAACATGTGGAGAGAGTAGTGCTTAGACTCCTGAAGTCGTCTGCCTTGCCCAAATTGTTGTTGGCTCTGACCCAGTCGGTTCTGGAGCCACCTGAGTCCATCCTCCCTGTTGTGGTTCCTCCTTTGAGTCGAGTCGGGTCTTCTGAGTGAGAGTTTTCAGTGCCACGTGTTGTGGAACCCTCTGTTCCAGCTCCCCTCATGGCTGTTTCGGAGCCGAGTTCCGCTCCGACACCTTCGGCACTGTCCGTGGAGTCTAGGAGCAGAAGCTCACAGGTCGGACCCGACAGGGACACTTGGACCCGAATCTCCTTGGTTTCAAGTCTTCTTCTCGGTGCGTCGGCTAGGGTGAGCTCAGTCCCTACATCCATCGTGGAGCCAGTCGCCGATGACTACCTCCGTTTCCTCGGAATCGGGGCTGTCTTCGGAGCTGGAGAGATCTGCTTTCGAGATGATGAGGAGTGTAGTGTCTCACTCATCAGCTCCACACAAGGGTACCAATGCTCTTCCCCCTCAAGCACCGACCTCGGTCTCAGCACCTACTCTTTCTCTCGACAGCAGAGACCCGCAGCCTCAGGAGCCCCCATTGGGTGGCCCCCAGTCTTGCGAGACCTCCCCAGAGTACCTTTCTGAGGAGCCCCCTTGGAAGAGGACATGCAAGAGGAAGCATGTAGACTCCCTGGATGAGTCCATCACTTCAGACACTGACCTCGAGGAGTCGGAAAGATCCCCCAAGTCATCCTCTGATGTCTCCTTTGTAGACATCTTAGAGATCCTTAAGCAGAGAGGCGGTTGGCCAACTGTCACCCCTTCTGATGAGGAGTCAGTGTACTTGAAGGCTTTCGGGTCTCAAACTTCAGCCTCGGGGTGTCTCCACCTTTCGATGAACTTTTAGACCTGGTTAGTCGGAAGGTGTGGGAGACTCCTGATGCTGTGGAGCCAGTTCCCAGAACACCCATAAATTTCTGTCTTCCCCTAAAGAGAAAGATTGTACGTCCAAGGGCGTGTCTGTGGATGCCATGGTGGTGACGGCGGCCACTAAGAAGGAGCTAGCGGAGACTTCTTCATCTGTCCATCCACCGAATAAGGAGTCTCGAATGAGGGATAGATACAGGAAGTGTATCTTTGCTTCAACGGCTTTTATACTCAGATCGCTGAACTTTCTCACACATTTTACGAGGCTTCAAAGAGATCTCCTCAAGGAGTTAGGAGGTACTCTTCAAGGTACATCTACTGAAGGAGTCCCTGAAAAGGTGTCTGCTCAGTTGTCCAACTTAAATTCCATCTTGAACTCCTCCATGAGGCTGATCTCTTATGCAGCAGATGGAGTGGGCAGGGCAGCAGGTTCAGGAGTTTCCATAAGGAGACACTCCTGGATGCGCTTATGTAGTTTTGCAGAGCCTTTCAAGTCTACCTTTACCAATGCCCCCTTTGATGGTTCTTCATTGTTTGGACCCAAGGTAAAAGATACACTCACCAGGTGCGAACAAGAAGGGAAAACTCTCTCTGCTGTGGGAGTACGTTTTACCGTCCCCTCTAGACCATATCCTAAGGAACAGAGGAAGATGTGGTTCAAGAAGGCCCAGAGGTTTTACCCAGATGCACAGGGTGACTCCTCCTTCAGAGGCAGAGGAGGAGGAGGAACTAATGGTAGATGTTGCAATAGAGGTGGGGGGGGTCTGCAAAACCAGGGAGAACGCGATTCATTTTGAGGCCGTCCCTATTAGTGCTCATAATGTGGGGTCTGGCTGTGCTTCTCTGGAGCCAGTCGGGGATCACCTTTCTTTGTATCCAGAAGCCTGGCTAAACATCACCCAAGACAAATGGGTACAAAGAATAATCAACAGAGGTTACTCCATACCCTTTTCTCTTCCACCTCATACTCCCAAGAAGATCTCAGATGTTCCACCCAATCAGTGGGATCAAGCAGCTATAGATGTGCAAAAGTTGCTTGCAAAGAAAGTCATCCAAACCGTCCTCACAGACCAGATAGGATTTGAAACTTACTCCAGATTCTTTTTAGTGCCAAAACGTACAGGAGACTGGCGGCCCATCTTGGACCTCAGCAAACTAAATGAATCTGTAAAGAAGGACAAGTTCTGGATGATGACACTACAGTCTATACTCCCTCTGTTAGGGAAAGACACTTGGATGTGCTCCATAGACCTCCAAGATGCGTACTAGCATATAAAAATGGACAGAGCATCAAGGAGTCATGCTTCCGGCTGGAAGCCAGTCCCTACCAATTTAGTGCTCTGCCCTTCAGTTACACCACAGCCCCCAGGGTGTTCACCAGATGTATGGCAGTAGTGACAGCTCACCTGAGATGTCTAGGATTCCAAGTGCTTCCATACCTGGACGACTGGCTCCTGACTGCCACCACCAGGCATCTACTCCTACAAACCAGAGATTCCACCATCCAACTTTGTTCCCAGTTGGGGATTACAATAAATTGGGAAAAGTCTGCCTTATCGCCCTCTCAATGTGTGACTTTTATAAGCGCAGAAAAAGACACAGTCGCCATGTTAGCTCATCTACCTGCAGAAAGAATTCAAAACCTCAGACAACAAATTCTCAGGCTACTTCCTCTACAAAATGTCAAGGCAAAGACAGTGCTGAAACCTTTAGGGACCATGGCCTCTACCATAACGTTAGTCCCCCTAGTCAGATTACATATGCAAATTCTCCAGTGGCTTCTATCTTCCCAGTGGTCCTTTCAACAACTGCCTCTATCTCACCACATCATCATAACAGAGTCTTGCAAAAAGGACCTTCGTTGGTGGAATCAGCCTGACCAACTAACAACAGGCATTCCATTCCTTCCTCGCCAACCCATTGCTACTGTGACCATGGATGCCTCACAAATAGGGTGGGAGGGGGGCATTATCTAAGCAGGACTGTCCAAGCCACATGGCAAGATCACAAGGATCACCTGCATATCAGTGTTCTAGAGATGAGAGCAGTGCTTCTAGCGTTGCAAGCACTTCACGATTTTCTCCCTCTAGGGACGATAGCAATCCAATCAGACAACATGTCAGTGTTATGGTATCTCAACAAGCAAGGAGGAACCAGATCTTACCTCCTTTGTCAAGAGGCCCTTCATGTTTGAAAGTGGGCCATTTCTTCCCAATGCTTTCTAGTGGAAATGCACATCCCAGGGACAACCAATGTGATAGCCGACAAGCTCAGCAGGGCAATCTTGATGCCTCACGACTGGTCTCTGAATCAGGAAATAGCGGAACAGATCTTCTGAAAATGGGGACAGCCTTGCTGTGATCTCTTTGTCAGCCCGATCAACACCAAATACATCAGCTACTTCTCCCTTACCCCCCCCCCCTCTGGGGGAGCCATCGAGAGATGCACTTGTTCACGATTGGCCCCTGGGATTCCTTTATGCTTTCCCTCCCTTTCCTCTCTTATCCAAAGTGATTCAGAAAGCAAAGTTATTGGGAAGCAAAATTATTCGCATCACTCCTTACTGGCTTCGCCAGATTTGATTCCCCTTTCTCGAGCCTCGTCTACTAGGCGATTCATGGACTCTGGACCCAGTGCCATACCTCTTGACACACATGTCAGGCTCCCTTCATCCCTGTCTCCACACCCTCAACTTGACAACGTGGCTGCTCCAATTCCATCCCTATTCAGGCTTCATGATTTTTCACCTACTATCACCCACATCCTCACATCTTTGCATAAACCTTCCACTAGGAAGTTATACACTTGGAAATGTAGAAGGCTTTCTATCTGGGCTAAAGAAAGGAATGTAGATCCTTACACTGCATCCATCCCTATGGTTTTAGAATTTTTGTCAGAACTTTTCCATCAAGGATCTGCTGCTGCCACAATTAGGGTCCAATTGGCAGCAATATCTAATTTGCATTTGGGTCAACATGAATCTAACCTGATGTCCCACAGATTGTGTAAAACCTTCCTTAAAGGTGCTACTTTGCTGAGACCCCTTTTCCAGGAACCGGTATCTAACTGGGATCTAAACTTTGTTTTGTCCAAACTAACTTCACCACCTTTTGAACCCACTCATTTGTGCCTATTGAAATTTCTATCTTGGAAGACCTTGTTTCTAGTAGCCGTCACATCAGCTAGACGAGTATCAGAGTTACAAGCACTGTCTATTAAGCCTCCTTATTTGATTTTCCACAAAGACAGAATTTCTCTTCATACAAATCCTTCCTTTATCCCTAAAGTTTGCTCTCACACTAATTTGAACCAAATCATAGAATTACCTGTGTTTTTCCCTAATCATTCTAATGCAGCAGAATAAAAATTTTATCAATTGGATGTTCACAGGCAGTTACGGTTCTACCTTCACAGAACTAAGGAGCTCAGAAAGTCAGACCAATTGTTTGTATCCTTTTCTGATTCTAGACTAGGTCTGCCAGTCTCTAAAGTGACCCTATCTAATTGGATTTCGAGCTGCATTTCCTTCATTTACTCCTCCAATGAAAAAACTCTACCGTTCAAGATTAAGGCTCATTCTACACAATCCCAGTCTACATCTGCTGCCTTCCAAGCCAGAGTCCCAGTTTACAGTATTTGTGCGGCAGCAACCTGGGCTACCCCTCATACCTTTATTACTCATTACAAATTGGACCTGACCTCAAGGGGTAGAGCCTCCTTTGATTCCACAGTATTCAGGAGTATTTTCCCGTGAGCCACCCAAGAATAAGGTGCTAGGGACGCTGTCCCATATGTAAGAATGAAGGTGAGATAGGACTACAGGGGTCTATATTAGAACATCGAAATTTCAGAACTTCAAATGTTCTAATATCGACCTCTATTCAGTGAAACCGGAAAACATCAAAAATTCAGAACAGCAATTTTTTTCGTAGGGAAAACATTTGCTGTTCCAAAACACATACACACAACACAAGCACACCAAACAAACAGCAATCCACACACATACAACTAAAATCTTAATCTAACCCTACACTAAACTGTACATACACCACTATCTACCCACTTACCTTAACCCAAACCCTAACACTAAGGTCCATCACTATCGCACACACACCTCACCCGTGCCGTAACCCTAACTCACCTACCCCGCCCTAACCCTCACGTCCACACATTCTCACACTTACCTGACCCGCTCCCTCACCCTTAATCACTTAACCCGCCCTAACCCTCACGTCCACACAATCACACATTTACCTGAACCCGACCCGTAACTTTCCACTACAGTGCTGAAAATAGTGAAGTGACAGGAACGGACAACCGAATTCTTTCCCTAGGAAAGAATTTGGTTTTCTGTAACTTTGCTATTTTCAGCTTTCACTGAATAGGGGTCGATATTAGAACATTCGAAGTTCTGAAACTTCAATGTTCTAATATAGACCCGTCTACAGAACATAAAGAAGTTATATACTCACCATAACATTCCATGTTTGTAGTCTATCTTGCCCTTCATTCTTATGAACCCACCCACGTATCCCCATCCTGGAAGGATCTGGAGACAGGATAGCATTACCTTGGTAGGGTGGAGACCTTTCATTATCGTTGTTCATTCTGGATAACCTTAGTTCTGTCTTTCTGTAGTTTAGCAGCAAACAAGATTTGAAGATTGTACTACTGCACTATGGGATAGCTACCTAGCCACGAGCCAACTAAGTGACTTTGAGCTTTGTAACAGGCCGAGTCGGAGCCGAGGATTGGCTCCGAACCCATATGTAAGAATGAAGGGCAAGATGGACTACAAACATGGAATGTTATGGTGAGTACATAACTTTTTTTAGTCTTAGGTGTGCATTTATTAAGCTTATATGTTATTTAGAAAGCTTGTTAGTAGTTATAGTTAGCCTTGGTTTTAAAGGCCTGTGTGTGTGTGTGTGTGTGTGTGTGTGTGTGTGTGTGTGTGTGTGTGTGTGTGTGTGTGTGTCTGTAGTTACATTTGGCCTGTTTTTTATTCGAAGGCTTATCAGTAACTTTATTTAGCCTTAGTTTGAAAGGCGTGTCTGCGTGTGTGTGTGTGTGTGTGTGTGTGTGTGTGTGTGTGTGTGTGTGTGTGTGTGTGTGTGTGTGTGTGTGTGTGTGTGTGTGTGTGTGTGTGTGTGTGTGTGTGTGTGTGTGTGTGTTTCTGTATATAGTTAGCCTGTAGGACGAAAGCGCTTAACTTGGGTATTTTTTATCCTAATGTGCTCAATAAACTTGGATCCATTTCCTTACTTGGTTTCTGGGCTGACATGGAATTTGTGTTTTTGGTTCTGATCAATAATCAGCTATAACAGCATCACTGCAGAAGATGTTCACCATTTTAGAAGTGATGGAGTTCACCTAAATGATGATGGTATTGATCTGTTCTTGACTGACCTCCATAATGGCAAGATTGCAGCAATCCAGGATATACTGGCAATGTGCACCTCATGCCCACAGATGGAAAACACAAGATATCCAAATGCTATGATCAAATACAATCACTGCAGTAAGGAAAACTCCATTCAATTTTATTATAAAATGTACCACAAACCAATATGGCAGTTTTATCTTGATCATGAAAGTTATGATGTTTTTCATATTTTTGTAACTACATCTGTTAGAGAATATAAGAAGACAATGAAGGAATGTCAGCTTTGGAAGTTGTCATTATTACTTACTAATTTGTGACAAGACATGAAGTGTGTATAGCAGAACTCCACAGATCCCATTGTGGACTACTATGGTTATGACAGTTATACCAATTTTCATACTAGTTTGGATCACTCTGAGTAAGGTCTGAAGATGTCATCAGTACTTGCAGCATGGTGGTAGGACGTTAACTGTATTCTGCATACATGCACAGATATCAGTTTGTTTATTACATTATAAAAATTATTGATATTTTCTTAATATTTTAGGAAATAACTTTGCTATGGAACAGTGTTACACCTCATTTTGAAGGTAGTATTAATACAACATGGTGAAAGATCAGTAATTGTATGTTGCATACATGTACAGATATGACACGTTTATTATTTAGGTTATGAAAATTATGATATTCTTTCTTATTTTTGTAAATAAGTGTGCTAGGAAACATGTCAACATGCTAAGTAAGACCACATTTTGAAGATGGCATCAATACTTACAACATGGTGAAAGAACTGTAATTATATACTGCATGCATGTACATATATGAATTTTTTATTTTGTAGGTTATAACAATTTTAATGTTTTTTCATATTTTTAAACATCTGTATTAAATTATCAAGTATGATATAGGCAATCATACATTATATAAATGAAAACAAACCATATTGACATAATTTTAACTGCAAATATTATACATCACAAACCTTATTGGCATAATTGTAGTTGTAAACATTACATGTGAAGTTGTTCTATCTCATTGTTCATTCTTTACTGATGGGTTTGGAGCCGATCCCTCTACTCCAAGTCGACACCAACTGCAAAGCTCGAGGATTTCAAGTAGCTCGAGGCCAAATACCTATCCCATGATGCACCCTGAGTTATCTCAGATCTAGTTTGCCACTGCAACTGATCAGAGGTTCTTGCTAGCTTGGGCCAGTAAAAACTTTATACCTTTATATTTACTAAAATTATTGCTAGTTTACTGTTTAAATACTTAGATATTTAGATTAGATAAGCTCCTAAAGATTTGTCTGTAGTGTTCCCTTCCCTGTGTGCTATCTTTATTATATATGTGGCCTCTTTTTTTCATAGGCCTATTTAAACTTCTATTTCAATTTCTGACTAAAAAAATTGTTATTCTGTGACCCTTTTGGTCACATATGTTATTAGTATAATATTGTGTGTTTCCTAGTGCCTTTTCAGTGACCCTTTGTCACTTTTTTCCTAAAGAATATTTAATAATTATTATTAGGTGTGCATTTATTAAGCTTGTATGTTATTTAGAAGGCTTGTTAGTAGTTATAGTAAGCCTTGGTTTTAAAGGCTTGAGTGTGTGTGTGTGTGTGTGTGTGTGTGTGTGTGTGTGTGTGTGTGTGTGTGTGTGTGTGTGTGTGTGTGTGTGTGTATCTGTAGTTACAGTTGGCCTGATTTTTAATAGAAGGCTTATCAGTAACTTTATTTAGCCTTAGTTTGAAAGGCATGTGTGTGTCTGTGTGTGTGTGTGTGTGTGTGTGTGTGTGTCTTTGATTATAGTTAGCCTGTTTTTTGTTAGAAGGCTATTTTATATTGCTGTTGTTGGGTGTGCCCATTTTTGTTATGGCTGATGACAAGGACCGACACCCTAAGTCAGGGTTTAAAAAATGCCCTAAATGTGGTTACAGACTGCCATGTGAATTGTGTATACTGCTTGGGTGCCTTACACTTACAAGAGACATCTGCTATATGTCATTCCTTTTCATCTAGAGTTCTCCAAAAGAGAAAAAGGAAGCTTATAGATAGAGGTTTGTTGAAACCTTTCTTTCAGGAGGCTTTGAGTGACCAGGATGGATCTAGTAAGTCCTCAAAGTCCTCCAAGACTTCTGGAGAATCAAAAAAATAAAAAAATCTAAAGAGTCTGTGACATCAGCTCCACAGGTCTTGGGGCCGACTGTCTTCTCCTTTCAGAGCCGGTCCCCGGTCTTGGAATCAGTATCCGAAACTCTAATATTGCCTATTCTCCAATCGGTGCCATCAGTCCAATCATCTCGATCTTCTGTGAGCCTGTGTGATTTGGATGTGGATCGGGTGGTGCAGAAGCTTTTACAGGCACCGGCCTTTGCCAAATTATCAGCTCTGACCCTGGTGGCTTTGGAGCTGAAGACCTTTATGCCAGCTTTATCTATTCCTCCTCTGAGCCATACCAGTCCGTCAGAGCCAGAGGAGTCGGACCTGCTGATTGTGGAGCCTTCAGAGCTGATGCCTGCTCCAGTGTCTTCGGCTCCATTTACACTGACGTCCTTGGTGCCGATTGAGGACTCTAGGAACCAACACTCTCTGGTCGGGTCTGGGGAGGATAGTTGAACCGGCTTGTCAGTTCCAACTTTGCCTCTTGGGGCTTTGTCTCGGATGAGCTCGGCTCCTACCTCGGGCTTGGAGCCCACTGTTCCGGTGCTGGCGGTATCAATGGTTTCCTCGGATCCATCAGTCCCTTTGCATCAGAGCAGAGGTGCTTTCAAAGCCATGAGGAGAGTTATGTCTCCCAAAACATCCTCAACTTCGGGTCTGGCTTCTTCATCCCCAAAAGCGCTTGTGTCTGCTTCTGCCTCACAGATCCTTGCTAAGCGCAGAGACCCAGAGTCTCAGGAAGCCCCATTGGGTGGCCCATGCTCTTCCGAGACCTCCCCAGAAGCTCCCACTGATGAGGTCCAGGAAGAGCGTGTGTAAGAGGAAACACTTAGACTCCCCTCAGGAATCATTAACATCTGACACTGACTTGGATGAATCAGAAGGGTCCCCCTCTGAGGATGTCTCATTTGCTGAGATACTGGAAATCCTTAGGCAGAGGGGTGACTGGCAGTCCACCAACCCTACTGAGGGTGAGTCGGTCCTCCTGAAGGCTTTCAGGTCTCAGCCCTCCACCTCTTGGATGTCTCCAGCCTTTGATGAGCTCATGCAGCTGGTCTCACGAAGGGCGTGGGAGTCTCCAGATACTATGGAACCTGTCCCTAGGAGGCCTAATAAGTTCATTTCTGCCCCCCTAGATAAATCTTTCTTGACAAAAGGTGTGCCAGTTGATGTCATGGTGGTGGCGGCGGCAGCCACCAAAAAGGAAATGTTTGAAACTTCCTCATCTATCCATCCTAACAAGACTCCAGGATCATGGATAGATATGGGAAGCACATGTTTAGTTCAGCGACTTTTGCTCTTCGTTCGCTTAACTATTTAACCCATTTTACCAGACTACTAAGAGATCTCCTTAAAGAGCTGGGAGATACTCTTCAGGGTACAGTAGCTGCAGGAGCTACAGACAAAGTTGCCGCCCAGCTTGCTATCCTCAGTTCTATACTGAACTCTTCCATGCGCCTCATTTCATATGCAGCTGATGGAATGAGTAGGGCAGCGGGTACAGGAATTGCTCTTAGAAGACACTCCTGGATGCACTTGTGTTCCTTCGCGGAGCCCTTCAAGTCATCCTTTGTGAAAACCCCTTTGATGGCTCATCCCTTTTCAGGCCTAAAGTCAAGGAAACCTTAACCAGGTGTGAGCAGGACGGAAAGACTCTATCTGCCGTCGGGGTCCATTTTTCCACCCCTACCAGACCCTACCCCAAGGGTCAAAGGGGAGGGAAAATGTGGTTCCAAAATGCCCAAGGAGACTTTCAGGACACACATGGTTTACCCCCCTCCATGGGTAGAGGAGGGGGCAATAATGGAAGATGCCACCCTCATGGTAGAGGGGGTCCGCAACACCAGGGCGACAGAGATAACTTCTTTGGGAAGCCCTACCAGTGCTCCTGAAAGGATGCCCGACTGTCCTGCTCTGGAGGCAGTCGGGGGTTGCTTATCTTTGTACCCAGACGCCTGGCTCAAAATAACAAATGACAACTGGGTACAAAGTATCATTTCCAGAGGATACTTCATCCCTTTCGCCACACCCATTCCATTGACAAGGAAAATCCTGGACGTTCCACCCAGTTACAGGGAACAAGCAACAGTAGAGATCCAGACGTTGCTAAGAAAAAGAGTCATCCAATCAGTCCCAGCAGACCAGACAGGATCTGGAACTTACTCAAGATTCTTTTTAGTTCCAAAAAAGACAGGAGACTGGAGACCTATATTGGACTTCAGCAGACTAAACAAACCTGTATAGAAAGAGAAGTTTCGGATGGTCATGCTTCAGTCAATACTTCCCTTCCTAGGGAAAGAGAATTGGATGTACTCAATAGATCTCCAGGAAGCGTACTACCACATAAAATTGGCCAGGCCATCCAGGGAGCATCTGCTATTCCGGCTGGGAGCCAATCATTACCAGTTTTGAGCTCTGCCCTTTGCTCTGACTACAGCCCCCAGAGTGTTTGCCAAAAGCATGGCAGTGGTCACAGCTCACCTGAGACGTTTAGGATTCCAGGTGTTTCCATACCTAGATGACTGGCTCCTTACCGCCACCACCAGGCATCAACTCATTCAAGCCAGGGAGTCCACACTTTCACTCTGCAATCAGATGGGCATTACAATAAATTCAGAAAAATCTGCCTTGTCACCATCGCAGCATATCGTCTTTATCGGAGCAGAACTGAACACCACCAGCACCACACTAAGACTTCCAGTAGAAAGAGTCTTACTTCTCCTTCAGCATGTCCACATTCTAATATCCAAAAACAAAGCACCAGCATCAGAAGTTCTGAAATTGTTAGGTATGATGGCAGCAGCAATTCTAGCCATAACACTAGGTCATATGCACATGCGGATACTACAGTGGCTATTGTTCAGTCAGTGGTCTTACCAAGAGCTTCCCATGTCTCACATGATAATGATCACAACTTCCTGCAAAAAGGATCTTCAGTGGTGGTTGACTTCACTTCATGTTACGATAGGACGCCCATTTGTGCTACCCCCTCCAGCGGCCACAGTGACCACGGATTCTTCCCTGATAGGGTGGGGGGGCATTTTCAGGGAAAGACCGCCCAAGGCACATGGACCAATCAAGAGACAACCTGCATATCAATGTCCTAGAGATATGAGCAGTACTTTTGGTGTTGCAGTACTTCCAGGACTCTCTTCCACTGGGTACGATTGTGATTCAGACGGACAACATGTCAGTGGTCTGGTATTTGAACAAACAAGGAGGAACCAGATCTTACCCTCTTTGTCGTGAGGCCCTCAGAATATGGCAGTGGGCTATTTCCACCCAGCGCTTTCTGTTAGCAATGCACATCCCATGGAAATCCAACGTGATAGCAGACAAGTTGCGGAAAGCAATTTTATTGCCCCATGAGTAGTCCCTCAAGATGGAAATCGCGGAAAGGATATTCCGCAGGTGGGGCCAGCCTTGCTGTGACCTTTTTGCCAGTCACATGAACACCAAATGCAGAAGCTACTTTGCCCTGATTCCCCCACTGGGAGAAGCCCCAAGGGACACACTCATTCATGATTGTCCCCCGGGTCTCCTCTGTGCATTTCCACCAATCCTGTTGATACCCAATGTATTACAGAAAGCCAAAGCCCTGGGAAGGACCATCATTCTAATAGCTCCCTGTTGGCCACGTCAGATTTGTTTCCCCTTCCTTTGACTTCATCTTTTGGAAGACCCCTGGATTCTGGACCCAGTTCAGACCTTCTGACGCATTTGTCGGGGGAACTTCATCCCTCTCTGCAGTCCCTGAAACTGACAGCTTGGCTGCTGCAATTCCCATCATAGCCAGATTCCATGACCTTTCCAAGGAGAGGAAGCAAATTCTCCTAAAATCTCATAAATCCTCTATGAGGAAGCTGTATCTCAGCAAATGGAAAAAATTTTCTATATGGGCCTCTAAAAACAATATTGATCCTTACCAAGCCCCTGTGGCCTCTATTCTAGATTTCTTAACCATGATTTTCAATAAAGGAGCTGCAGCATCAACAGTTTGCGTTCATCTAGCTGCCATTTCTAACTTTCATCTGGGATTTGAAGGATTGAATATTATGTCACACAAATTATCCAAAGCCTTTCTCAAAGAAACCTTTCATATTAGACCACCTGTGAAATCTCCCTATTCTCCATGGAATCTAAATTTTATGCTTTCCCGCATAATTCTTCCAGCATTTGAACCAGCTTCCTTATGTGACCTCAATTTTTTGTCATGGAAAACCATCTTTTTAGTGGCTATTACTTCTGTCCGCAGAGTGTCAGAGCTTCAGGCTGTTGCATCTAGCATTTTACCTTAAACGAATACAAGACTCTTCTTCCTCTCTTTCAGTGGTATTTATTACACACATGTGGGAGCCTCATGGAAAGTACCAGGAAGACTCTCCAAACAAAGGAATGCATAAGCTTATATGCTGGTGATACTGCTGACAGTACAAAAATATAAACTAGACCAATTAAATTAGTACAAAAGACAATTAACCAATCAGTGGTTTACCCGTAGGCTTAAAGCAGTTCAAATTACTACATCTTTAGGCAGAGAAAGAAAATCGGATACACTTCCATATAAGGCACATTTCCTGCTTCCAAGCAGGCTCCTGTTTTTCAGTACTTTTCCACTACTCACAGTGTACTCAGAGTTCGCAGTACAAAGTTCATCTCAATGCATACAGATTTTCACATACTCAATTTCCTTAAGCACATACTTTGACCATTCATATTCTACAATCCCCCATTTGTTGCTGTGTAAGCATCACCATTTAGTCTATCATACATTTGCTCTAAGTCTAACATAACCATGTGGCTAGTTCCTTGAACATTGTCACACATTTTTATTTCATCATCCATATTCATAACAGCAGGCATATAAAACTTTGGCACCTTTTTGGTAGTCTTAAAAGACATTAATTTCAAAATCAATGCTTTGATTAAAAACACAACAAGAAAAGCAATAAGAGCTAATACTGTGATTAATAAAATTAACCTCAATAGTCCACCTCCCCAACCTGAGAACAGGTTGGTTAACCATGCCCACGTTGAGGTATCGGCCTCCTTGGCCTTAGAGAGTTTGGAGACTCTCTGAATAAGTTCGAGATGACTTTCATTTTCGTGCTGATTGTCAGGAATAAACGTAGAGCACTCCTCCTGGATTCAAGTGCAAGTTCTGCCTTTTGCCGCTAGGGTGAAATCGAGAGCCATATGGTTTTGGAGGACTACAGCTCTCATAGCAGTCAGTTCATCAGTCATTAGTTCTAAAGCAGAAAATGTGGCATTGCTTAATACTTCAAGCAATTTAGACAGTTTTATCAGTTCCCAGATTAATTTTACTGTTCTGTCTGCTGGAATTATACCAGCCCATGATATGATGTCATCACCCAAGTCCATATGAAATAGTCCTTTGGTGCCAGCATGAGCTAAGTCATGATGATAAATCCATGAAGCATCAATTTGGCCTACCGGATTGGCAGGCTTTTTAACCTCTCGAATGTTCTGAATTTTTCCTTGAGGTAAAGCAAATGTATGTCGGATGGCTGGGACTAAATAACCTAAGAAACAGCTACCAGACCAGTTTTCTGGTAGCCATTTATAGGTTTTTCTTCCACATATAAAATAACAGTCCTGCACCAGGATGGTAACGTTTGAAGAATGGTCACTGCCCATAGTTATGCCATGGAATATGGCAAGAAATACAATATTGCGAGAATCAAGTAATGAGGCATTTCTCAATGTCGACTGAATGGCATCAAATGAAACTCGACAGCCCAAGGCTATGTGTTTTCCTTTTGTATAATTGCACTGGTATTTGATTGTCATGTTGCAGATACTTTGTCCCATTTTTCGAGTCCAGTGATGTTGACTTGAGTAATTTCGTCGGAAACACAGAGTGCCATTGCGACAGAGAGAAAGTTGTAATGCAGTAGATTTACTGGATGTAATGTTAGCAGTGTTATCGAGTAAGCTAGTCCATGTATCAGTGATACTTAATGGAGCTGCAGCCAATGACAATCCCCATGTATGGAGGGAATGGCAGTGCAGATCCAGCAGTTAGAGACGTTGAATGTAGAAGCATAAACATATTTGATGGCTTGGTAGGTGTTGAAAGGTGGATGCCAAATAGCTCACGTGGTGTGGTGCGTTGATGGAGCAGGAAATAAAAATGGCCACATTAAAAATAACAGTACAACAAGAATGATCACCAAAATGGCTGTCCAATATCTTTGTGGAAATGGTTGTTGAAGCTGCGTAGCATCAGGAGTTTGGAGTTTTCCAAAAGGATAAATGTTAGTCATCGTCAGGTACTGGAACAGTTCTACTTCGAGTACGAGTAGCAATGGGAGGAGAATCTGGATTTGAAAAAGGTAAAGGCTGTTGGTCTTCAGACGGCACGACTTTTTTGACGTGTGAAATGTGGATCCAGGTTGGAGATCCTTGCAGTTGCACAGCAGATGACATTGTCAGGAGAACCAGGAAAGGCCCCTTCCAGCACGGCTGGAGCGCTGTTTTTCTAGAGAAAGACTTAACGTAAACCCAATCACCAGGTTGTAGTGCGGATGATAGAAAAGGATCTGGAAGATGTTGAGCAGCTGCTACTTGTCGGTGATGAAACTGTAGGAAGGAAACAAGAGATTTGCAGTACAAAAGAATATCATTATCAAATTCATCATATTCAGAAAAAGGTGGTGGTGGTGGTGTCATGGGAATACGCAGAGGGCGATCCATGAGAATTTCACATGGAGAAAGACCCTTAGTAGGATGCGGTTGTGCTCGCATAGAAAGTAAGGCTTGCACCCAAGTTAAGCCTGTTTCTGAAGTGACTTTAGCAAGTCTAGATTTTAATGTCTGATTCATGCGTTCACTAATACCTGATGCCTGTGGTCTATATGGACAATGAAATTTCAAAGTAATGCCTAGCATTGTACACAATGGTTCAACTACCTTAGCAGTAAAATGCGTTCCACGGTCAGAGTATATTTGTCAAGGAACACCAAAACGAGGTATCAATTCATAACACAATTTTTTTGCAACTGAAATAGCATAGTTTTTAGCACACGGGTAGGCTTCTAACCACCCCGAAAAAATATCAACAATAGTCAAAACATATTTAAAACGAGTACAAGGTGGGAGTTCAATAAAGTCCCACTGTAAAGCACAAAATGGTCCCATTAGTTTTGGCACTGGTTGAGCAGGAGCCAGAGTGCCTTTTGAAATGTTATGCTGTAAACAAATGGAGCACGTGCTCAAAAAATGTTGCACAGAAGCAGAAAGTCCTGGGGCAAACCAATCCTTCTGGAGTTGTTTGATTAATGCTTGTACCCCTACATGAGCTGGCAAATGATATGCTTTTATAAGAGAATTTAACATAGATATAGGGCAAATTAATCTGCCATCGAGATGCTGCCAAATTGAATCAGAATGTTGGAAACAACTGTGGGCCAGCCATGTTTTTCTTTTTGATTCCGATGCTTCACTTTGTAAAGCTCTCAAAACAGTAGTGTCAGAGGTAACCGTTTGTAAGATAGGCTGCAGAAATTGTCCCTGAACAGTATGTGAAAGAGCAGCCTGCTTGGCAGCCCAGTCAGCCAGATTATTTCCCTTAGCTACTAGGGAGTCATTAGATTGGTGAGCTGCACACTTGACAACAGCAGTTTTGGAAGGTAATAATAAATCCTGTAAGAGGTGATCAATATACAGGTAATTTTTAATTTGTGCCCCAGAGGATGTCAAAAAACCCCTTTCCTTCCACAGGGTACCAAAATCATAAACAACACCACGAGCATAACGTGAATCAGTATAAATAGTAACAGATCTGTCTTTGGCCATTTTACATGCATGCGAAAGTGCCAGGTGGTCATTGTCCAGTTTGTAAAACCTCAGATGGCGAGCACACTGACCATGCAGCCTGGAGTTCGCCAATATTATTTCGTAAACAGGACCCATCTACAAAAAGAACTAAATCAGGATTAAGCAAAGGAACATCTTGAAAATCTAATCTAGGAGAAAGAACAGTGTTAACTACAAGTACACAGTCATGGTTCGCCCTCGTCACTAGTTGGAATCAGTGAAGCAGGGTTTAGTGGTGGGCAACTTGTAATTTGAACAGCGGGATTACTTAATAAACTTAACTCATATTTAGTGAGGTGAGCATTAGAAAGATACTGTGTTTTTGTTTTTAAAAGTAACGCTTGTACTGCATGAGGTACTGCTAGTATAGTGTCGTGTCCTAAGGTCAATGGTGTTGCCATATCAATCAAAACAGCAGCGGCTGCCACTGCTTGTAAACAGGTTAGATAGCCAGAAGCAACAGGGTCTAACTGAGTGCTGTAATATGCTATATGTCGATAGCCTCCCGTGTGCGCTTGTGCCAGCAGGCTCAGGGCAGTTTTATTTCTTTCACAACAGAAGAAAACAAAGGGTTTAGAATAATCTGGGAGCCCCAGGGCAGGTGGGTTTATCAGTGCCGTTTTAATAGCCTGAAAGGCGTTTTCATGTTCAGGGGACCAAGGCAGAGGGTCTGTGGCCTCCTTTTTTAGAAGCTGTAACAGAGGGGCCGAAATTTCTGAAAAATTGGGCACCCACTGTCTACAATAACCTGCTAGGCCGAGGAATCCCCTGAGTTGTCTCTGAGTTACAGGGCGGGGGGCAGTCTGAATGGAGGTAATTCTACTTGGGAGTATTTGACGTGAACCCATAGAAATAATGTGTCCCAGGTATTGTACCTTTTCTTGACAGAACTGCAGTTTAGATTTATTTACCTTAAAACCTCGTTCAGCTAAAAACTTTAAAACTAAAAGTGAGCCCTCTGTACAAGACTTGGTATCTTGTGAAGTTATAAGAATTTCGTCTACATATTGGACCAATACTGAACGTGGTGGTAGCTGTAAATCCTGCAGTTGTCTGTGGATCTCTCTAGAGAATAGGGTTGGAGATTCTACATATCCTTGGGGTAGTCGGGTCCAAGTATACTGTTGGCCTTTATAAGTGAATGCAAACAAATACTGACTATCTGAATGTACTGGGATAGAGAAGAAAGCTGATGAGATATCTTTAACTGTAAAACAACGTGCTGTAGGTGGGTTACAGCTTAAAATCATAGCTGGATTTGGTACGATTGGAAAAACAGGCAAGACAGCTTTATTGACTTCTTGCAAGTCTTGCACAAATCTGTAAGCTTGTTTACCAGATTTCTTTACTGGTAGAATTGGAGTATTACATGGACTTGTTGCAGGTACTATAATTCCTTGTTGTACCAAGGCAGAAATGACGGGGGCAATACCAGATGTAGCCTCTACTGTCAAAGGCTACTATGGTACCCGAGGTAACTTTGCTCTGGGTTTTATGGTTATTTTTACAGGAGTGGCTGAAATCAGACACCCAACATCTTTATCATGAGTGGTCCATAGATGAGAGGGTAATGAATTTAAATGCTTATTTTTATTGAGGTCAGACTGCATACACATTGTTTGCAGAGTGACAGTTTCATCTAAAGTAGCCAAAATACTATCTTGTTTATCTGAGGGTACTTGTAAATATAGTCCTTCAGCAGTGCAGAAGATGGTTGCTCCCATCTTACAGAGCAAATCTCTTCCCAATAAATTTAAAGGTGCTGAGGGTCCTACTAAAAATGCATGATGGCCTTGTAAAGGTCCTAAAGTTACTGGGACTGGGACGGTTTCAGAATATTCAATAGGAATGCCAGAGCCTACCCCTCTAGTTATGTTCTTGGGGAGAGGGACATTTATTGCTGCCTCGCCAGCTAACATGGATTTGGTTGCTCCACTGTCAATCAAAAATGGGTATTGTTTATTTTTGACAAGTAACATAACATGTGGTCCATCTTGATCCACAGGGATGAAAGGGCACAACTGCTGTTGTCTTTGTTCAGGGAACCTTCATTGTGATGGCTGCTGATTGGATGGAGTCCAATTAGAATTCCACTGAGGTGACGTATCAGTGGGTGAGGCAGGTTGCTTAGCCAGATACGGATATTCATTTATCCAATGGCCTACTTGGCCACAATTGAAACACTCCATCTGATTATTATAGCTTTGGGGTGGGGCTGATCGATTTTCCTGCCAGTTTTGTCTATTTTGGTTTCCAGCCCCTTGGTGTCCACCTCTCCCTCATCCTCGTCCTCCCCGTCCACGCTGCCCGAAGGCAGTACACATCTGAATCAGCGCTTTAACCAATTTTTCCTGTAAATCCTTTTTTTTTCTGTACTAATTGGTCGGAGAGGTATTGCACTTGTGTAACTAATTCATGCAATTCAAGACTAGGCCAGTTTAAATATACTTCCTTTAGCTTATCCCGTACTTGTGGGTGTAACCCATCTACAAAAGCAGCCGACAATCCACTCTGTGCCGGCCCTTCAGTGGGTTCTGGGTAACCAGAATAAGCCTCAAAGGCTTCAGTGAGACGATTTAAATACCCGTCCACAGGTTCGTCTTCTTTTTGAAGCACTGACTTGATTTTGGACCAGTTGGGTGTGGGTGGAACTATTACTGTAATAGCATCTACTATACACTGTCTGACCGCTTCGAACCCATTATCTCCTTGTGCATCATGTTTTGGAATCAGAGTAGGGACATTAGCATGGACCCAAATCCGTTTCAACAGGTCAGCCGGTATGGCGTACTGAAGAACTGCCCTGACTTCTTCTATCATAGGATTTTGTAAACAAATGTGTCCCGCCAGCACACGCTGGAACTTAGCTGGATTAGTACGAATAGGCGGTAACGATTTGGTAATGGTTGAAAATCATCTGCTGACCACGCAGTAGGTACTACAATGGTCAGTGGTTCCTGTGCACTTCTAGCATGGGCTGGGTTAGGTACCTCTCTCAAAGGTAACAATCTGTTGTCGTTTGACGACTCTGATCCTGAATCTGGATTAAATTTATCTGGCCCAAAATACCCATCCCCACTGTCAATTATAGCGGGGAGCTGGCCAAAATGCCTTCATCGGTGTAAATGTCGCTTCCCTTTTCCTTTATAATAGGGTTTAGCTCTAAAATACATTACAGCTTTTGCTTCTTTACGAGTCTTACTACTAGTTTTTGGTCCCCTTTGTCTATCGCTCGTTTCTGGATCAGATTCACTAGACTGACTGTCCGCAGCTTGTTCTCTCTCTCTAGGGGTGGAATCTTTAGTGGTGGAATCTGGCTGCTATGTTTCCGCTCCTTGTTGAGAGAGGGGGGGCTGATTCTGTGGGGGTGCAATTGGTGGTGCAGTCGGTGGTGGGGGGAGCCAGGCATTATCATCTTCTGATGATTCAGTTATCTGCAATTTAGCTAATTCCTTTACAGGATAAATTCCCTTAAAGGGTGGGACCTTCAAGCATTTACTGTTTCCTACATCTAAATTACTAGCAGTTTGTTGTAATGCCATCAATTGCTCTTTTAATTTCTGCTGATTATCTTTTAGACTACTAATAACTGAATCATTTTCTCTTTCTTTTGCCTCTGTCATCCAATCATTAAATGCTGCCCAGCACAACTCTGGTATTCCTCTCCCATTTTTTCTTAACTTTCCTTTGAGATTAAGCAAAATATTTTTATTAAAACTACCATTTTCTGGAAAAGCGAGTTTGCCATCACTCTCAGTGAGGGCGACCCACTGACTTATAAACATACAACTGTCCCGAGACACATGAAAATACATATGACCAGCTGGTGTACCTCTTTCTGGCTCTTTTATGGTTCCCACACTCGCACCCATTTTCACAAAATAAGCTATTCTGCATTTTACAGATGTAGCTGTGACATTTTGTAAACGTCATTTTCCCCACTCTCGTATCTCCTTTCACTCTTATGTCGCCAGTTTTTCGTTTTAACCCACTCTCATACTGCACAATCAATAGCAGAAAAAAATGCATGCCACTTACCTCAAAACAACTGAATGAGAGGAATTATTACATTTCTATAAAATTATTACAGATTTTCACATACTCAATTTCCTTAAGCACATACTTTGGCCATTCATATTCTACAAGGCCTTATCCATTAAGTCTCCTTAGTTGATTTTCCATGCTGACAGAGTCTCACTTCGAACAAACCCCTGTTTCTTACCCAAAGTTTGCACTGAAACTAATCTCAACCAAATTATTGATTTGCCAGTTTTTTCCCCCAACCATTCCAACAATTTAGAGTACATGCTGCACAAACTTGATGTTCACAGACAGCTCAGATTTTATTTGGATAGAACAAAAGATTTCAGGAAATCAGACCAGCTTTTTGATTCATTCTCAGATTCCAGGAAGTGTATGCCAGTGGCTAAAACAACGCTGTCTAAATGGTTATCTGATCGTATCACCTTTGCTTATTCAGCTGCCAATATGCCCTTGGAGCATAAAATTAAAGCTCACTCAACCAGAGCAGTTTCTACATCGTCTGCCTTTTCTGCCAGACTTCCTATTGATAACATTTGTGCAGCAGCCACTTGGTCAAAACCTCATACCTTTATCACTCATTACAAAGTTGACAGGGACTCCTTTGGATCCACAGTCCTAAGAAGTATACTCCCGTGAGCCACCCGAGGTTGATGGTGCTTGGGACGGTACCCATCAGTAAAGAATGAACAGCAAGATAGAACAAATTCACATAAAGAAGTTATGTACTTAGCATAACGTTCCATGTGAGTTGTTCATCTTACCTTCATTCTTACATCACTTCCTTCTACCCCCTCCTGGGCTTTCAGAAGACCGAGATGCTAGATCCTTCTCGGTCACTCAACCTTTCTATACTTTCTCTGTCATGGAGCTATAGAATGGCATATGGTATTATTTTACGCAGCAAACAAGATCTGAGGTAACTCAGGTTGCATCATGGGATAGGGACTTGGCCTCGAGCTACTTGAAATCCTCGAACTTTGCAGTAGGTGCCGACTCAGAGCCGAGGGATCAGCTCCGAACCCATCAGTAAAGAATGAAGGCGAGATGAACAACTCACATGGAACGTTATGGTAAGGACATAACTTCTTTATATCGCATACAATCCATCCAGTCATTGTCAGTCAAACATTACATAGCTCATTCAAATCATGCCTTCTTTTAAACCTCATTCCTCCTCTGCATGTATTGTTTTCACAGTTCCCATTTTTCCTATGCAATTTGCTCCTATCCTTTTCTAAAAATCCCAGTTTCAGTTGTTTTATCTCTGTTACTATGTTCATTACTCCTAGTAAAGTTGAAAACCAAACCAAAAGATGGAAGCAAGTCAAAAGACATCCAAAACCAAAATTAGGACTTGCAAGGAGTGTCCAAATAGACGTCGGAAACCAAAATTCCTTCTTGAAAGGATCTTTTATTAAAAATCACAAAACACCAATAACGCCAAACCAATCTGTACGTTGTCGACAAAGGCAAGTCTTCATCAGAAAGCGATTTTGAACAACAAACAAAACATTTAAAAAGCCATTCAATTTCATGATTCAATTAATTGATCCAATAAAGTCTAACCAATAAAAATCTCTGATACTAAAATGTCTATTCAAACTTCTTTAACATTGCTATTTACGTAAAATGTTTGTAAATATACTGAATGAAATTTTTCAAATACACAACATAATTATTCAAAATACATATGAATTAATTAAAAATTATGTCTTCCCTTTATATATATAAATAAATAAAATAACTTTAGCAGTTATTTAAAATTATTTAAAAAATCTAGCCCTAATTCCATATTTCCGCAGCCACCTTGTGGCTAAAACCTAAAATCACAATTTAGCAGCCCTTAATTTAAGAACTGAGGAAATGGAAATCATATCATTCAAACCAGGTAACTTAGTGGAATCTAAAATAATCTGCCAATACAACTCTCTATATTCAAGTTTGGCTTCCCACATGCCACCTCTTATTTCCTTTGGAATAATTTCTAAGACAAAGAAAAGAAATGTAGCCTGGGAACAAATCAAAGTATGTCTAAAAACGGCATTTTTGCTATTTTGTTCCTTTATTTCATACAAATGCTCATATATACGTTTTTTTAACTTTCTCTCAGTTTTTCCAACGTGGTAAGAACTGCACAGTTTACATATAGCAATGTAAACCACACCATGAGTATTACAGTGAGAGAAACTGTCACTAGTAATCTCCTTATCCCTTGCTGTAATGTAAATGCTGGTTTTATTAGCTATATAGGGGCACAGTGAGCAGGATCCACATTTAAAAGTACCCGCTCTTTTTAAATATGCACCAGCCTTGTTCTGTGTACCAAACTCAAATAATTGTTTAAAATTTAAATCTTTCCGATAAGTAAACTTCAGAGATTTATTTTTGAATACATTTAAATCGGAAATTTCCACAAACCTATTCCATTCATTAAAAATAACGGTAAATACAAAAAGAAAAGCCATCAGCTTTTTTGGAAATGAAAACGTCCAAATAAGCGAGGGTTTCTGAATTATAACTATAAGTGAAATCTAAAAAGGTGGTGGAACTTTTTAAATAATCTAAAAATTCAATAAATTTTTGATATGTGTCTGTCCAAAATATGACTATATCATCCAGGAACCTTTTATATAAAGACCAGCACCCAACAAAAGGACTTTTTAATACGTATAATTCTTCCCATCTAGACAAAATTATGTTCGCGTATGTGGGTGCACATTTAGCCCCCATTGCAACTCCCCTCTTCTGCTTAAAAAATTCTCCTTGGAAAAACATATTTGCACGTTTTCATTTCCAAAAAAGCTGATGACTTTTCTTCTTGTATTTACCGTAAGGAAACATTCTCCAACTCTTACCTACATTTCAAGAGTAGCCACCCCTTTTCCCAGAAGAAGAATCTGGTTAAGGGGCAGTTAGTAAGAGTTAGTAGAATGACTTCCGATGACCGTGACTTTATCATCGAAAGTGGTAAAGTTTTAGAAATGTTTAACAGACGTGGTTACCCTGATATGTTACTACAGGAGATGTTTGATTTAGTGGCCCAGGGAAGAAAAGATAGATTTGCCCCTATTTTAGGACAAATCATTCAAGCTGCAGGAGATACAAATACCCACATGAACGAGGTTAAGAAGTGGGATGATGCATTTATTTTAGATTATTCAGGGGATGCAGCTGCAATTAAGGAAGTTATTTTTAATGAATGGAATAGGTTTGTGGAAATTTCCGATTTAAATGTATTCAAAAATAAATCTCTGAAGTTTACTTATCGGAAAGATTTAAATTTTAAACAATTATTTGAGTTTGGTACACAGAACAAGGCTGGTGCATATTTAAAAAGAGCGGGTACTTTTAAATGTGGATCCTGCTCACAGTGCCCCTATATAGCTAATAAAACCAGCATTTACATTACAGCAAGGGATAAGGAGATTACTAGTGACAGTTTCTCCAACTGTAATACTCATGGTGTGATTTACATTGCTATATGTAAACTGTGCAGTTCTTACTACGTTGGAAAAACTGAGAGAAAGTTAAAAAAACGTATATATGAGCATTTGTATGAAATAAAGAAACAAAATAGCAAAAATGCCCTTTTTAGACATACTTTGATTTGTTCCCAGGCTACATTTCTTTTCTTTGTGTTAGAAATTATTCCAAATGAAATAAGAGGTGGCATGTGGGAAGCCAAACTTGAATATAGAGAGTTGTATTGGCACATTATTTTAGATTCCACGAAGTTACCTGGTTTGAATGATATGATTTCCATTTCCTCAGTTCTTAAATTAAGGGCTGCTAAATTGTGATTTTAGGTTTTAGCCACAAGGTGGCTGCGGAAATATGGAATTAGGGCTATATTTTTTAAATAATTTTAAATAACTGCTAAAGTTATTTTATTTATTTATATATATAAAGGGAAGACATAATTTTTAATTAATTCATATGTTTTTTGAATAATTATGTTGTGTATTTGAAAAATTTCATTCAGTGTATTTACAAACTTTTTATGTAAATAGCAATGTTAAAGAAGTTTGAATAGACATTTTAGTATCAGAGATTTTTATTGGTTAGACTTTATTGGATCAATTAATTGAATCATGAAATTGAATGGCTATTTAAATGTTTTGTTTGTTGTTCAAAATCGCTTTCTGATGAAGACTTGCCTTTGTCGAAAACGTACAGATTGGTTTGGCGTTATTGGTGTTTTGTGATTTTTAATAAAAGATCCTTTCAAGAAGGAATTTTGGTTTCCGACCTCTATTTGGACACTCCCTGCAAGTCCTAATTTTGGTTTTGGTTGTCTTTTGACTTGCTTCCATCTTTTGGTTTGGTTTTGGTTTTGTGCGAAGGCGGAGAGTCCAGAGGGTGAAACCACACTTGATATTTCGCGTTCACATGAGAAGGGTGAACTTCGTAAGGTTATTGGCCAGCTTTCTCAGCTGGTTGAACTTTTGACGCCAGCCTGTTCTTCTATAGTTACTTTGGCCTCAGCGTTAAACAGTGGTGGTTTATCACAAACTTATGCTAACAAATTATCCAAAACGTCTAAGCAGACGTGTAATCTTGCGAGAGGAATTAATGGTGGCAATAGTTCCAATGACAATTTGCTTACAAACAACGATGATTTTTCAGAATTCCCCTGTCTTTTGCGTTCAACAGCATCAACCCATCGAGGAGATGGTGGGGCGCCACCAAACAATAGACAGTCCGCTGTTACACCAGATTGTCAAGGTGACTTTTCTTCATCTGCAAATGGCAGATTTGATTTTAAAACTTTTTTAGAGAAAGATTATTTGTTATCAGAATCTCCTGTTAGTATTGGACATCATGAAGGGAGAACCAATACTTACAGGGAGAATATTGACGAATTATATTTTTTGTTAGAGAAATGCAAGCGTCTTGGTTGTGATTGTTCATTCCTTAGGGAATGTTTAAACAAACAAATTGTACCTAAGGGTCTTCGTATAGTTAAGTTTTCGAACAACGTTGTTGAAGGATCTGAATTTCATTCAGAATTAATTAAGATTTATGATGTGTGGCTTTGATGTTGTGGGTTCTATTATTAAAGAAAACGAAAGAGTTAGAACAATTTTATTGGATAAGATAGAGCGAATTAATGCAAACATTATTAATTACCTGCTTTTTAAGGTGGAATCTGAAAAGAAATTATACAATGACATTTTTTCTGATGTGGAGTCAAAATGTATGACTAACATGAAAAGGAAGCAGGCTAAATTAGAGAGGGATGTAAGGGATTATAAGTATGGAAAGGCTTATCCTAAACCTAAAACATCTTATTTTTTTGCTACTGCAGCCTTGTACCATACTGACAATGGACCTGTAAATTCTCCTAGACAGAATGTAGATCCAGAGGAGCAGGATGTGTTTTTTGACCAACCTGAAATTTTTCAAATGGACATGCCTGCCCCTTTACGGAGATCGGACAGGATTCGCAACCAGAATCCTGTCCATTATCCACAGTACAAAAACAATTACAGACGGAATTATCATTGAATGTTCATTCACACATGAACACCCCAGTAACAAAACAAGGTCATATTTATACATTGAATGATTACAAGATTTTTAACTATAGTGATATAGAAGTAAAAGTGGAACATTTTCATTTATTATCAAAGGGTTTTAAATTTATTCCCATTAGAAAGGCCAGTTTACCCAGATTAATTGTAGATTTAAAGTTATTTTTAAGAAAAATGAATTTTGCCTTATTATTTCAGGAAAACAAAATTGAAATAGAGGGTACTGAGAAAAAGAAACCCTATGAATCCACCTTTACATCCACAATTGAAAAACCTGGATATAATTCTAGAAAGGGAAATTAGGAAAGTAGTAAGCCAGCACAGGATTTTTCCTAATTTGTCAGTGGGTGAAAAAGCAGTGTTAAACGAACTGAGAAATAACAGGAATGTTAGAATTATGCAGCCCGATAAAGGCGGAGGTACAGTATCCATGGATTTCATAACTTACGAATCCAAGATGAAGGATTTACTTTGTGATACCTCCAAAATACTCACGGGCCTCTGTTAATGAGGTCAATTTGGCACATTCTAAAATCAAGTTGTTGCTATATGATTTACTATTGGAGGATTCTATTGTTAAGGACACCTATAATTTTTTGATTAACTTACATCCCAGGGTCCCTTCAGTTTTCGGGATACCTAAGGTCCACAAGGACCCAGTGGACCCTCCTCTTAGAGTTATTGTGGCCTCGGAAGGTTCTGCTACTACTTCACTGGCTAAATTTGTGGACGACAAATTAAAAAAGCTTTCTTATGTGGGTCCAACTGTACTAAAGGACTCCTGGGATTTTCTTAGGTGTCTTCAACCTCATTTATTTTCCTCAGAATTGTCCTTCGTTACTTTAGATGTGGTAGATCTGTTTGGATCCATTCCTCATGATGTTGGGCTTCAGTGGCTAGAGGATAGTATGAGGGATAATAAATCGTTTTCAGGGGATGACTTTAGGAACTGTTTAACGTTTATGGACACAGTTCTCAACAACAAGTATATGTTTTTCCAAGGAAAATTTTTTAAGCAAAAGAGGGGAGTTGCAATGGGGGCTAAATGTGCACCCACATACACAAACATAATTTTGTCTAGTTGGGAAGAATTATACATATTAAACAGTCCTTTTGTTGGGTGCTGGTCTTTATATAAAAGGTTCCTGGACGATATAGTCATATTATGGACAGACACATATCAAAGATTTATTGAATTTTTAGATTATTTAAAAAGTTCCACCACCTTTTTAGATTTCACTTATAGTTATAATTCAGAAACCCTCACTTATTTGGACGTTTTCATTTCCAAAAAAACTGATGACTTTTCTTCTTGTATTTACCATAAGGAAACATTCTCCAACTCTTACCTACATTTCAAGAGTAGCCACCCCTTTTCCCAGAAGAAGAATCTGGTTAAGGGGCAGTTAGTAAGAGTTAGTAGAATGACTTCCGATGACCGTGACTTTATCATCGAAAGTGGTAAAGTTTTAGAAATGTTTAACAGACGTGGTTACCCTGATATGTTACTACAGGAGATGTTTGATTTAGTGGCCCAGGGAAGAAAAGATAGATTTGCCCCTATTTTAGGACAAATCATTCAAGCTGCAGGAGATGCAAATACCCACATGAACGAGGTTAAGAAGTGGGACGATGCATTTATTTTAGATTATTCAGGGGATGCAGTTGCAATTAAGGAAGTTATTTTTAACGAATGGAATAGGTTTGTTGAAATTTCTGATTTAAATGTATTCAGAAATAAATCTTTGAAGTTTACTTATCGGAAAGATGTAAATTTTAAACAATTATTTGAGTTTGGTACACAGAACAAGGCTGGTGCATCTTTAAAAAGAGCGAGTACTTTTAAATGTGGATCCTGCTCACAGTGCCCCTATATAGCTAATAAAACCAGCATTTACATTACAGCAAGGGATAAGGAGATTACTAGTGACAGTTTCTCCAACTGTAATACTCATGGTGTGGTTTACATTGCTATATGTAAACTGTGCAGTTCTTACTACATTGGAAAAACTGAGAGAAAGTAAAAAAAACGTATATATGAGCATTTGTATGAAATAAAGAAACAAAATAGCAAAAATGCCCTTTTTAGACATACTTTGATTTGTTCCCAGGCTACATTTCTTTTCTTTGTGTTAGAAATTATTCCAAAGGAAATAAGAGGTGGCATGTGGGAAGCCAAACTTGAATATAGAGAGTTGTATTGGCACATTATTTTAGATTCCACTAAGTTACCTGGTTTGAATGATATGATTTCCATTTCCTCAGTTCTTAAATTAAGGGCTACTAATTTGTGATTTTAGGTTTTAGCCACAAGGTGGCTACGGAAATATGGAATTAGGGCTAGATTTTTTTAAATAATTTTAAATAATTTTAAATAACTGCTAAAGTTATTTTATTTATTTATATATATAAAGGGAAGACATAATTTTTAATTAATTCATATGTATTTTGAATAATTATGTTGTGTATTTGAAAAATTTCATTCAGTGTATTTACAAACTTTTTACGTAAATAGCAATGTTAAAGAAGTTTGAATAGACATTTTAGTATCAGAGATTTTTATTGGTTACTCTGTATTGGATCAATTAATTGAATCATGAAATTGAATGGCTATTTAAATGTTTTGTTTGTTGTTCAAAATCACTTTCTGATGAAGACTTGCCTTTGTCGAAAACGTACAGATTGGTTTGGCATTATTGGTGTTTTGTGATTTTTAATAAAAGATTCTTTCAAGAAGGAATTTTGGTTTCCGACCTCTATTTGGACACTCCTTGCAAGTCCTAATTTTGGTCCTAGTAAAGTTGGCTTAGGCTTTGACTTCCATTTTCTAGTAACTGCCTTTTTGGCAGCCACCATAATTAGACTGAGCAAGGCCTTACTATGTCTAGGGAATTCTGATTCTGCATCATTGCTCAAAAATTCAGTTCCTTAGTTACACCAATTTTCTCACCCACAATCTCTGATAGAACAGTTCAGGAAATCTTTAAAGTCTGCCAACTCATCACACTCCCAGAAAATATGCTCCCACTTGCCTCTTTCTTCTCCATCACATCTCCAACATTTGCTGTCTACCTGAGGAAAACTTCTTTGGAGTCTACTTGGGGTACAAAAATACCTATGCAAAAACTTCCAAGCAAAGCTCCTATATCTTTTAGACTTTGTTGCATATTTGGGAGACATACATATACCCTCCATTGTTTCTTTATGAAATGCTTATCCAGTCTCCCTTCCCAATCCTTTCTAACCTCCTTTGATTGATTCTTATAGTTATCATGCAATATTTTGTATGCTCAAATAATTTTTTAAACAAGAAACATCTTTATCAAATTATCACTTATGACATAGGAAATCATACATTTATATTAATGAAAAAAAACATATTGGCATAATCTTAGTTGCAAGCATTATACATCACAAACCATACTGACATAATTTTAGTTGCAAACATTATACAGCACTTCTAATCTACTAGTCATTGTCATTCAGATATTACATAACCCATTGAAATCCTGCCTTCTTTTAAACCTCATTCCTCCCCTGTATGTATTGTTCCCACAATTCCAATTTTTTTCTATGTAATTTGCTCCTACCCATTTCTAAAGATCCCAGTGCCATTTGTTTTATTTCTGTTACTGTATTCACTACTTCTAGTACGGTTGGTTTAGATTTTGATTTCCATTTTCTAGTAATTGCTTTTTTGACAGTCACCAAAAATAGACTCAGCAAGGCGTTACTATACTTGGAAATTCCGATTCTGAATCATACCTCAGAAAAATCATTTCCCTAGATGCACCAACTTGCGCACCCAGTTTCTCTGATAGAGTAGTCTGCAGAGAATCTTTAAAATCTGCCATCCCATTACACTGCCAGAAAATATGTTCCCAGTTACCTGTTTTTTCCCATCACATATCCAACATTTGCTGTCTACCTCTGGAAAAAGTGCCTGGAGTCTACTTGGGGTATAATAATTCTCATGTAAACACTTCCCAGCAAAAATCCTAAATCTTCTAGATTTTGTTGCCATGTTTGGGAGACATACATATATCCCCCATTCTTTTTTTATGAATTGTTTATCCATTTTGTCTTCCCAATCCCTTTTAACCTCCTCTAAATGATTCTTTCAGCTATTTTACTAAAGTTGTCTGGACTTAAGTTAACCCTCCAGATGTGAGAGTGTTCAATCTCGCCTTTGTTCTTACACATGGGTTCGGAGCCGATCCTCGGCTCCGTGCCGGCCGACTGCAAGCTCTGCATCGAGAAGAAGCTCGAGGACATCTAATACCCACAATCCCCCTCTGCCTTTACCTCAGATCTAGTTTGCCGCTGCTGCATACGCATCGTTGGAGACTAGCTCGAGGCTGTACAGATAAGATTTTTATCTATTCTGTTTAAATTTCAGAGTATTTTATCTAGTTACTTAAAGTATAAGAGTAGGTGTGTGAGTCATTAGGAATTCTCGATACTTAGAATAGTTAACTTAGTTAACTTTCGAGTTTAGAGTTTTTCGGGACCTACCCCTTCTTGGACTTGTGACTAGAAACTTGTTATAGTCTTGCCTTTAGGCAGTTCACGGATTTGACAATTTTGACTAAAAGCTTGTTTTAGCTAGTATCAAACAGACTCTTATTACCGGATTTGACACTTTTACTGGATTGGACTTTTTACTGGACTGGACTGTCTTTTCATTTCTCAATATGTCTGAAAAGATGAAATCTGGCTTTAAACGTTGTCAGTGTGGCCAAAAAATGTCGGTCACAGACAACCACAGTTCCTGTGTCTACTGTCTTGGCCCTCTCCACTTACAAGAGGACTGCTCTATTTGTCACTCTTTTAGTGGGAGGGTCATGACAGATAGGCGCAGGAAACTGATGGATAGAGGATTGCTGAAACCCTCTTTCCAGGAGGCTCTGGATGCTTCAGACCAGGCATCCAAGTCTTGAAGTCGAAGGCGCCGGAGCCAAAGTCATCGGCTCCGAGCTCTTCGAGTCTAGTTAGATCACCGGTTCCACAGACTTCGGGGCCGAGTGTTCAACTGTTGGCAGTTCCCGAGCCTCGAGTCTTGGAACCAGTGACGGAGCTCCCTCCACCGACTCTGCTGAGGTCGGCTCCGTCTTCGATCCCTTCGACTCGTTCTTCTAGAGCCCTTTCCGACACCGACGTGGACCGTGTGGTGCAGAAACTTATGGAGCATACGGCCCTGTCCAAGCTTATTTCGGTCTCCTCTCAGTTGATGTCGAGACTTGAAGGCCTGCCACTATCTCCATCTGTTCCTCCTCCGAGACCTGTTCAGTCTTCGGAGCCGGAAGAAGCTGACCTGATGATTGTGGAGCCCTCGGTGCCAGAACCGTCTTTTTCTCGGTCGGCACCGTTTACCTCGACTCCATCCGATCCGGTACCGGAGTCTTGGGGCCGAAGATCTGTCCTTGGTTCCGGGACCGAGAGTCGGACCGATGTTTCAGTTCCGACTCTCCCTCTCGGGGCCTCGGCACGGATCAATTCGGTTCCGTCCTCGGGGTCGGTGCCTTCGGCTCCTGTTTCGGGGATTCTTCCCATTTCTTCCGAACTGGGAGATACCTCGACTCGGGACCCGGGGGCCTTCGACCTCATGAGGAAGGTGTTGTCTACCCAGACAACCACATCAGCAGGTACAGCTTCTCCTCCCCGCAAAGGACCGTTATCTTCCTCTGCACCCACGGCCACGTCCAAGCGTCGGGCACCAGTGTCTCAGCCACCCCTGGAGGGTGCCCCCTCTTCCTCGGAGGCTTCTTCGGATGCTCCCCACGAAGAAGTCCCTAGGAAAAGACTGTGTAAGAGGAGACACTTGGATTCTCCACAAGAATCCTTGACATCTGATACTGACTTAGATGAGTCAGAAGGGTCCCCTAAGTCACCTTCAGAGGATGTCTCTTTTCTGACATCTTGGAGATCCTTAAACAGAGAGGTGACTGGCAAGCCCTTCCCCCTTCTGAGGATGAGTCAGTTTTGCTGAAGGCATTTGGTGCCCGTCCTTCCTCCTCCTGGGTCACTCCGCCCTTTGATGAGTTAATGGAATTAATTGCTCGAAGGGCGTGGGAGACTCCTGACACGGTGGAACCAGTCCCTAGGAAGCCAAATAAGTACATCACGGCACCACAGGACAAAGCTTACCTTACCAAAGGAGTTCCAGTAGACGCCATGGTGGTGGCAGCGCCACGAAAAGGAGATGTCGGAGTCTTCCTCATCTGTCCATCCGCCTAACAAAGATTCTAGGACCATGGACAGATACGGGAAGCGCATTTTCAGTTCAGCGGCTTTCTCTATGCGTTCCCTGAACTATTTGACACATTTTACACGTTTACAGAGGGATCTAGTCAAAGAGTTGGGAGATACCCTCCAGGGTGCTACAGATGCCGCTGTCTCAGAGAAAGTTACGGCGCATCTCAACACCCTTACATCCATTGTGAACTCGTCCATGAGGCTGATATCCTATGCAGCCGAAGGATCGAGTAGGGCAGCGGCTTCAGCGATTGCTCTTCGTAGGCAATCCTGGATGCGCTTATGTTCGTTTGCGGAAGCCTTCAAGTCTTCCTTTACTAACGCCCCATTTGATGGAGCCACACCTTTTGGCCCTAAAGTAAAGGAGACCCTTACCCGGTGTGAACAGGAGGGAAAGACTCTATCTGCTGTCGGAGTCCGTTTTTCCACCCCTTCCAGACCGTACCCCAAAGGGCAACGTGGTGGGAAAATGTGGTTTCGAAAACCCCAGGGATCTTTTCCAAACACACAGGGTGATGCCCCCTCTAGAGGCAGAGGGGGGGGCAGAGGTGGAAGACGCCGCCCTGGCGGCAGAGGGGGTCCGCAAAACCAAGGTGACAGGGATAACCTCCCTGGCAAACCTTTTCAGCACTCCTGAGAGGAGGCCCGACTGTCCTGCTCTGGAGGCAGTCGGGGGTCGCTTAGCTTTATACCCTCAGGCCTGGCAAAACCTTTCTTCAGACAATTGGGTAAAAAGCATTGTTACCAGAGGTTACAAAATCCCGTTTCTATCCACCCCCATTCCAAAGAGAAAACTCCCAGATGTACCACCCCATCTGCGAGACCCAGCAGCTACAGAAATTTCAAAGCTGCTAGAAAAAAGAGTCATCCAACCAGTCCCAGCGGACCAAATAGGATTCGGAACTTACTCAAGGTTCTTTTTAGTTCCAAAGAAAACGGGACTGGAGGCCAATTCTGGACCTAAGTCATCTCAACACCTTTGTCAAGAAGGAAAAGTTTCGAATGGTCACGCTTCAATCGATCCTTCCATTCTTACGGAAGGACGACTGGATGTGCTCAATAGATCTGAAGGACGCATACTACCACATCAAAATGGCCAGGGCGTCCAGAGATCACTTGCGCTTCCGGCTGGGAGCCAGTCACTATCAGTTTCGAGCCCTGCCCTTTGGCCTGACCACAGCCCCAGGGTCTTCACCAAATGCATGGCAGTGGTAGCGTCTCATCTGAGGCGCCTAGGATTCCAGGTGTTTCCGTATCTGGACGACTGGCTCCTGTCTGCCACCACCAGGCGTCAACTGATACAAGCCAGGGATTACTCCTACAACTTTGTACACACCTTGGCATTTCAGTAAATTTCGAGAAATCTTTGCTACAGCCATCACAGCATATCTTATTCATAGGAGCGGAATTAGATACGCGTCAGTTAGTTCTAAAACTTCCGACAGAAAGAATAGTAGCACTTCAATTCAACATTTACGTTCTGCTGTCGTCCAGAAAATCCCCAGCAAAAATTGTTCTGAAAGTTTTGGGTCTCATGGCAGCTTCTCTCATAGCAATACCATTGGGAAGACTGCACATGAGAGTGCTACAATGGCTTCTATTTGCACAATGGTCATTCCAACAACTTCCACTGACTCACAAAATATTGATAACGAAAACATGCAAATCACACCTAAGGTGGTGGTTACAGACTTGCAACCTATCCGGCGGAAGACCATTTGTGCTACCCACACCGTCAGCAACGATAACCACGGACGCTTCCCTGATAGGGTGGGGGGGCATCTTTCAGGGACAGACAGTCCAAGGCGAATGGACCAATCTGGAGTACAATCTGCACATCAATGTTCTGGAGTTGAGGGCAGTGTTCTTGGCGTTGCAACACTTTGCTCCCCTTCTTCCTCCAGGGACCATTGCAGTTCAGACAGACAACATGTCAGTAGTCTGGTACATAAACAAGCAAGGGGGAACCAGGTCTTACCAACTATGCAGAGAGGCCATGAGAATTTGGCAATGGGCAGAGTCCACCGGTCACTTTCTGATCGCAACGCACATCCCGGGGTCATCCAACGTCATAGCCGACAGGCTGAGCAGGGCAATACTATTGCCTCACGAGTGGTCCCTCAAACAGTCAGTTGCGGGAAGGATTTTTCGCAAATGGGGCCAGCCTACCTGCGATCTGTTTGCGTCTCCAATGAACGCCAAATGCAGAAGCTACTTTGCCCTATTACCCCCATTGGCCCCCGGGTCTCCTATATGCTTTTCCTCCATTTCCCCTGATTGCAAAGTTTCTACAGAAAGCAAACAACCTTCAGAGGACTATAATTCTCATTGCTCCGTTCTGGCCTCGTCAAATTTGGTTCCCCTTTCTATTGCATCACCGCATTCGGGGACCTTGGATGCTGGACCCAGAGCCAGATCTACTGACTCACTCGTCAGGAGTTCCTCACCCATCCCTGGAATCTCTCCATCTAGCAGCTTGGCTGCTCCGCTTCCCTTTTTAGCCAGGTCAATTCCCCTTACATCGGCGGTTCAGGATATTTTGGTAGCTTCTCATAAAATTTCCACTACAAAGACTTACACCAGTAAATGGAAACGTTTTGTCGTCTGGGCGGAGTCACATCAGTTGAACCCTGTTACAGCTCCGTTAAACAAGGTTTTAGAATTCTTGACTGAATTATTTCATGAAGGAGCTTCCCCTGCTACTTTAAGAGTACAGTTAGCTGCCATTTCTAACTATCATATAGAAGAATGTGGTGCGCCTATTATGGCTCACAGACTTTGTAAAGCCTTATTAAAAGGTTCCTTTCATATCAGACCACCAGTCAGAAGTCCGACATCACCGTGGAATTTAAATTTGTTGCTTTCTAAATTGATGTTGCCACCCTTTGAACCAGCTTCAAGTTGCACGTTGAAATTTTTGTCATGGAAAACATTATTCCTAGTGGCCATTACATCTGCTAGACGAGTGTCTGAGCTTCAGGCCCTTTCGGTCAAACATCCTTATTTAATATTTCATTCTGACAGAGTATCCCTACGCACTAATCCATCCTTTCTTCCCAAAGTTTGTTCTTCTAGTAATATCAATCAGTCCATTGAATTACCCACCTTCTTTAAAAACCACTCTAATAAATTGGAGTATATGTTGCACAAACTAGACGTCCATAGACAACTCAGATTTTATTTGGATAGAACAAAAGATCACAGGAAATCTGATCAACTATTTGTAGCTTTTGCTGACAGCAGAAAGGGTCTTGCAGTTACGAAACGAACTCTTTCTAAATGGCTAACTGACTGTATCACATATGTTTATGAAGCCTCTGACCAAACTTTATCTGCAAAACCCAGAGGACATTCTACCAGATCAGTGTCTACATCTTTGGCTCACGCAGCTCGCTTACCTTTAGACACTATTTGTGCGGCTGCTACTTGGGCTAAACCACATACATTTATCTCTCATTACAAAGTGGACAGGGTTTCTAGGGATAGGGCAACCTTTGGTTCCACTGTGCTCAAGAACGTTCTCCCTTGAGTTCCTCAGGATCATGGAGCTAGGGCGCTACCCATGTGTAAGAACAAAGGCGAGATTGAACACTCTCACATAAAGAAGTTATGTCCTTACCATAACGTTCCATGTGGAGTGTTCATCTCGCCTTGGTTATTACACTCCCACCCTTCCCACCCTTAGGAAGAACGTTCGATTTGGTGCCTGGTCTGGAGTATTCTCCTTCTGCTGTTGCAGTAGTACTGTTACTATCATACTCAGGGTATGTTTGTATATATGTATTTTTATGTATATAGTGGCATGTGTGCGTATGTCTGGTTTGCTTGCAAACTAGATCTGAGGTAAAGGCAGAGGGGGATTGTGGGTATTAGATGTCCTCGAGCTTCTTCTCGATGCAGAGCTTGCAGTCGGCCGGCACGGAGCCGAGGATCGGCTCCGAACCCATGTGTAATAACCAAGGCGAGATGAACACTCCACATGGAACGTTATGGTAAGGACATAACTTCTTTTTTTCTCTGTTAACATATGCATTTAAACACTTGCAATAGTGCATGCACATTTATGTTCTCTTCCAGTAGGGCACACTCTGGATGCATTTCAAACACACTTTATAAAATACCTGTTCAACACAAGTCTGTACAAACCAGTTTGCTATACACATAACATACAGATGTTAAGTTGTCAATCTCGCCTTCATTCTTGCTTGATGGGTTCGGAGCCGATCCCTCGGCTCCGACTCGGCACTTGCTTTAGCTCGAGAGTTTCTTCTACCAGCTCGAGGCAGCCCCATATCCCATGATGCAAGGCGGTAAGTACCCAGATCTCGTTTGCCGCTTCGCTTAGGAGGTCTTCTTTTTACCAGCTCTTGGTAAGTTGTTCACTTTTGTGATTTAAGCCCCTTTTTTTAGTCAAAAAAACTCTGTTTTTGATAGTTTAAGTTATATTCTACCCTTTCTGACAGAATTTTCCTGTCTCCTTTAAATTTTTGTTAGTCAATTTTTCCCTATCCCATCCCCCCCCCTGTTAGGGTGTGTGTGTGTTATATTTTATAGAATACCTTTTTGGTATTGTGTAAGTTAATTTAGACTGGTGTTGTGTGTGTGTGTGTTGTATTCTCGACACTATGTCTAAGGAGAGGGTCTCGGGTTTTAAGAAGTGTGACTCGTGCTGTCAGAAGATGTCTCTGACAGACGGTCACACTTCTTGCCTGTATTGTCTGGGCCCTCTTCACCTGCAGGACTCCTGTGCTATTTGTCACTCCTTCAGCCAGAGAGTCCTGCAGGAGAGGAATAAGTTGATTCTTAGGGGCCTTCTTAAGCCGGAGGGCTCTCCGGCTAAGTCGGCTCCACCAAAATCAACTAAACCTGCCAAGGCCCAGGCTTCTGTTTCTAAGCCTGCGGCCTCGGCTCCGACTCGTATTGAGTCAAGATCGGCTCCGGCTGGAGCCGATTCAGGCTTGACAAAGCCTTCGGCACCGATGGCTATCGGTGCCGAAACTGTATTGTCCACATCGATGTCGGCTCCGATCGGCTCCGTCACCCATGTGGCACAGGCATCGGTGTCGGCTCTGATCAGCTCCGACACCGATACTTTGGTGGCTGTATCGGCTCCGGCTCCGAGAAGTCGGCGCCGACAGGATCTGTAGTATCGGCTCCGATGGCTCATTCCAGGAAGAGGTCGAGGTCTCCTTCCTTGGAGCCGATACTTTCGGCTCCGGCTTCTCCTCTTCTATCGGAACGGAGCCATCGGAGCCGATCTTCAAGGTCATCCAGGTTGTCAGATCATGACCTAGAGAGTGGTCAGTAGATTACTCAAGTCACAGGTACTGGCCCAAATGTTACACAGTCCGTCTCAGCAGACGACTGTTGGTCCACACCCCGTTACAGTTCCTCCTTCAACTCTACCCCAGAGTTTGGAGTTGGAGTCTTCGGGCATGGTTACTGCTACGGCTGGAGGACGGATACCCCTTCTGTTCCTTCAGCCTCTACTCTTATCTCCTCTTCCTTAGAGGGATTCGTGGTCGGGCTTCCATGGTCTCCTCCGAGGGGGTGAGTGGCATCGGACCCTTGTCCGAGCCCGCTCTTCCCCTTGGAGCCTCGGCCTTGGTGAGCTCGGCTCCGACATCTGCCTCGGAGACTTCCCTTTCGGTGGTCCCGGAGTTCCTAGCTCTTGGGCGGGTTCTCTCGGACCTGCCTGGGAGGGGAGCATTCGAGGTAATGAAGAGTGTACTGGCCACTGGTATCAGTCAGCAGTCTGTTCCCATAGCTCCTCCCTCGATAGTACCTGTTGACATCTCTGCCACTTCTCTTGCTACAGGACCCAGAGATCCTCCGCCTCAGGTTTCCCCATTGGGAATTTCCCCCTCTTCCGAGGATTCTCCTGATGCTTCGGGAGATCCTCCTAGGAAGAGGACTTGTAAGAGGAAGCATGTAGACTCCCCGAGTCTGTCACTTGGATACTGACTTTGATGAGTCAGAGGGATCCCTAGATCCCCTCTGAGGATGTCTCCTTCTCAGACATCCTAGAACTTCTGAAACAGAGGGAAACTGGCCCACCAACAATCCCTCTGAGGATGAGTCAGTATACCTAGAGGCGTTTGGATCTCGGCCCTCCACCTCCTGGGTGTCTCCGCCTTCGACCCCCTTATGCAGGTTATTGCACGAAAGGCGTGGGCAGCTCCTGACTCTGTAGAGCCAGTCCCTAGGAGGCCTTCAAAATTCATCACTGCCCCGAGTGACAAACAATTCCTTACCAAGGGTGTCCCCGCTGATGCCATGGTGGTGGCTGCGGCCACCAAAAAGGAACTTGCAGATCCTTCCGTGCCCGTCCATCCTCCTAATAAGGACTCTAGGACCATGGATAGGTACGGCAAGCGGATGTTTTCCTCAGCGACCTTTGCTATGCGTTCGCTGAATTATCTTTGTCACTTCACCAGACTCCAGAGAGATATCCTGAAGGAGCTGGGAGAAGTAGTTCAGGATCCTACAGCTGCAGGGGCTCAAGAAAAGATTGCTTCGCAGCTAGGAACCCTCAATTCCATTGCTAACTCCTCCATGCGGCTAATATCTTATGCTGCGGATGGGGCGAGTAGAAACATGAGCACAGGTGTGGCTCGCCAAGCCTGGATGCGACTATGTGATTTTGCGGATCCCTTTAAGGCGTCCTTCACAAATTCTCCCTTTGATGGGTCAGCTTTGTTTGGCCCTCAGGTGAAGGAGACCTTGACCAGGTGTGAGCAGGACGGCAAGACTCTTTCTGCTGTTGGAGTCCATTTTTCCACCCCTTCTAGGCCTTATCCCAAAGGACAGAAGGGTGGGAAGATGTGGTTCCGTAAATCCCAAGGAGTCACGCCGGATTCACGTGGTCAGTTTACCCCTAGAGGCAGAGGGGTAACAACAACAGACGCCGCTCTAGAGGCAGAGGGGGTCCGAAGAACCAGGGAAACAGGGAGCCTCTCTCTGATAAGCCCTTTCAACATCCCTGAGGTGTTGCCCGGCTGTCCCTCCTTGGAGGCAGTCGGGGGAAGATTATCACTGTACCCAGAAGCCTGGCATTCCCTCACTCAAGACAGATGGGTACAGTCGATCATATCCAAGGGTTACATAATTCCTTTCGAGGAAAGTCCCTTTCCCTCAAGTTCCCTTCCAGATGTACCACCCGGTCTAAGGGAAATTGCAGAGTTAGAAATCGCAAAACTACTGCAAAAAAGAGCCATTCAGCCAGTTACAATAGACCATTCAGAGCCCGGAATCTACTCAAGGTTCTTTTTGGTCCCCAAAAAGTCGGGAGACTGGAGACCAATATTGGATCTCAGCAGACTCAACAAGTCTGTCAAGAAGACAAGATTCCGAATGGTCACTCTTCAGTCAATTCTGCCCTTCTTACAGAAGGACAACTGGATGTGCTCAATAGATCTTCAGGATGCGTACTATCACATCAAAATTCACAGACGCTCCAGGAGATTTCTCCGCTAGCGGCAGGGGACCAGTCACAACGAGTTGAGAGCCCTGCCCTTTGGTCTCACTACAGCCCCAGAGTGTTCACCAAATGCATGGCAGTGGTCACGGCCCACCTGAGACGCCAAGGATTCCAGGTGTTTCCGTATCTCGACGACTGGCTCCTATCAGCCACCACCAGGCATCAGCTTATACAAGCCAGGGATTACACAATAGACCTTTGTTCTCATTTAGGCATCTCAATCAACTTCGAAAAGTCATCCTTATCGCCCTGCCAGTCTATTACCTTCATAGGCACAAACTTAAACACTGTTCGGATGTCAGCTACCCTTACAGAACAAAGAGTTTCAGACATTCAGACTCATGTCAGGATCATTCTGGCCAACAAGAAAGTACAGGCCAGAATGGTTCTAAAGGTATTAGGTCTCATGGCTGCGGCCATTACTCTTCTTCCTGGCTCGATTCTACATGCCTTCTTCAGTGGATGCTGTTCACACAATGGTCATACCAGCAACTTCCAATGCGTCACCAGATTCTGGTGACACAGACATGCAAAGAGCATCTTGCTTGGTGGATCACATCTCCTCAGGTTCACCAAGGCAGGTACTTTGTACCCCATCCCCGATAGCCACTGTCACCACGGATGCCTCCCTGATCGGGTGGGGGTCATTATCAGGGCAGGATGGTTCATGGGACGTGGCAGCCGTTCGAGTACCATCTGCACATAAATGTCCTGGAGATGAGAGCAGTGCTTTTAACGTTGCAAGCCCTCAACGACTTTCTTCCCGTAGGGACAATTGCAGTCCACACAGACAACATGTCTGTAGTTTGGTATATCAACAAACAGGGCGGAACCAAGTCCTACCCCTTGTGTCGAGAAGCTCAGACTTTGGCAATGTGCGATCTCCTCTCATCGGTTTCTGGTAGCAACGCATATCCCTGGGAAAACCAACATTATAGCGGACAGATTGAGCAGAGCTATCCTCATGCCTCACGAGTGGTCTCTCAAGCAATCTATAGCGGAAGAGATTTTTCTGGAATGGGGTCGTCCATGTTGCGATCTTTTGCTACTCCCCAAAACAGCAAATGTCCAGACTTCTTCAGCCTCTTCCCTCTATCAGGCCATCCCCAGAGACGCTCTGACCCAGGATTGGCCCCAGGGACTTCTTTATGCCTTCCCTCCATTTCCTCTGATCCCTCAGGTGATCCAGAAAGCTACCGCTTTGAGAGCCAAATTGATTCTCATTGCCCCTTACTGGCCTCGACAAGTTTGGTTCCCGTTCCTCCATCATCACCTTTTGGTGCAGCCGTGGCATCTGGACCCAGTGCCAGATCTACTGATTCACCAATCCGGTCAGCTGCACCGGTCAATCCCTTCTCTCAACCTCACAGCATGGTTGCTCCACTTCCTTCCTTAGCCAGGCTTCCTTTGATCTCTAACCCAGTTAGAGACATCATTGTAGCTTCACTAAAATCCTCTACCAGGAGGATTTACACAAGCAAATGGAACGTTTCTCTTATTGGGCTAAGGCCCAAAATATTGATCCTTTTACTGCCCCTGTTCAGGCAGTTCTGGACTTCTTAGCAGAGATTTTTCATGCAGGCTCCTCTTCTTCCACAGTCAGAGTTCAGTTGGCTGCTATTTCTAATTTTCATGTCGGGATAGCAGATCATAATATTATGTCCCATAGGCTCTGCAGGGCCTTCTTGAAAGGAATTTTCCTACTAAAGCCTCCAATCAGGAATCCTCCTCCTCAGTGGGATCTAAATTTAGTGCTGACATCCTTAATTCTTACCCCCTTCGAGCCAGCTGTTTCTTGTTCCCTGAAATATCTTTCTTGGAAAACTTTATTCCTAGTGGCTATTACATCTGCCAGGAGGGTGTCTGAACTTCATGCTCTTTCGGTTCGACCCCCCTATTTGATTTTTCACAAAGACAGAGTATCTTTGAGAACTAATCCATCCTTTTTACCTAAGGTCGCTTCAAAAAACAATCTGAATCAATCCATTGATCTCCCGGTATTTTTTCCTAACTATTCAGATAGAGCTGAACAAAAGCTACATTATCTTGACGTCCACCGTCAACTTAGATATTATTTGGACAGAACAAAAAAATTTAGAAAATCTGATCAACTTTTTGTTTCCTATGCGAATAATAAAAAAGGCCTTCCTGTTTCTAAAGTGACTTTGTCCAGATGGCTTTCTTCGGTCATCACTGAAATTTATACGATCAGGGGAAAACAGCTGTGCTCAAAACCTAAAGCACATTCAACTAGGAGTTTAGCTACTTCTACAGCTTTTCAAGCTAGACTGCCTTTGGACACTATTTGTGCAGCGGCCACTTGGGCCACTCCTCACACTTTTGTTTCCCATTACAAATTGGACTTGGCCTCCAGGGACAGAGCCAGTTTTGGCTCTACAGTCCTCAAGAGTTTGTTCCATTGAGCCACCCAGGATAGAGGTGCTAGGGACGCGGTCCCATCAAGCAAGAATGAAGGCGAGATTGACAACTTAACATTAAGAAGTTATGTACCTAGCATAACGTTCCATGTTAGTTGTCTTCTCTCGCCTTCTTTCTTGCGACCCTCCCTCCTTCCCCCTGGCCTGGACAGACCTTGTATAAGAAACTATTATGCTAAAGACCATTCAGACCTGGTCCTTTTTACATCTGTAAGTTTCTTCTCCCTTTGGGAAGTATTGTATTCTTGGTGCTATTGCCCTTTGTTAACAAACGAGATCTGGGTACTTACCGCCTTGCATCATGGGATATGGGGCTGCCTCGAGCTGGTAGAAGAAACTCTCGAGCTAAAGCAAGTGCCGAGTCGGAGCCGAGGGATCGGCTCCGAACCCATCAAGCAAGAAAGAAGGCGAGAGAAGACAACTAACATGGAACGTTATGGTAGGTACATAACTTCTTATTCTAATACATTTGTAACACAAGCATCTTATATGACATACAGTTCTAATACATTTACAACACCAGCAACTTGTATAAATTAGTTTGATATTCACACATGACATATAAGTATTTACAAAATTCCAGCTAGCTGTGTTGGCAGTATCTCCTTTCTTCACACATCTTCCCCCCTTTGAAGACTCAAGCTAGTTTTTCAAGTGACCCTTGAGAAATGTTGCTTGAGAGGGATAAGCCTATCTGGGAATACATTACCCTATTCTCTATCTTGAGATCCCAGCTGCCTTTGCAATGCTGACCCCATTATAGTGTTGCACTGTCATATCATATGCCTGCAACCCCAGGCTCCACCATAGTAATGGGATTTTGCTGGCTGCCTTGCTGTAGCCATAGATCCCCCCTCAGACTCCTCCTGCTTTCTACTGCAGATATTTAGCACAAGAGCCTCTCTATTATGGTAAGATTTCATCTTGTTAATATGGTACATTTTGTTCCCCTGCCTCCTGTCTAGCAGTTCTACCATGTAGTTAATAGCACTGACCTTCCTTACCACTTTGAAGGGTCTGTTTCAAGCTGCCTGCAGCTTATTGTGTCTGACAGGAATGAGAATCATAACCTGCTGCCACACAGCATACTCTATAGCTCGAGCATTCCTGTCATACCAGACCTTTTTCTGCTGTTGGGATCCTGCCAGCTTCTCCTGGGCCAAGCTCATGAGTACCATGAGCCTTGTCCTGAGGTTTAGGACATATGCCACAACAGACTCATTGTGGGATTCACACTGATCCTCCCACTCATTGTGAATCAAATCTAGAGGTCCCTTCACCTTATACCCATACAGCAACTCTGTGGATTTCTGGGGCATCTCTATGAAAGCAAACAACAGATGGTGCAAGTATTTGTCCCACTCCTTCTTAAACTGGTCTGCAAATGCCCGTAGCATGGTCTTTAGTGTAGAGTTGAAACTCTCCACAAGACAATTAGTCTGGGGATGGTAGGGGGTGGTCTTTAGATGCTTCATCACAAAGTGCTTCCACAGACAAGCCAGCAGGTCTGACATGAAACTGGCACATCTGTCAGTCAGTATTTCTTTTGGGAGCCTTACCCTGCTGAAAATCTCTAACAAAGCATTTGCCATCTGCTTTTGCCTTGATGGAGGACAGAGCCACGGCCTCAGGGTATCTGGTAGCATAATCTACTACCACTGGGATATACTTCTTTCCTGTGGAAAGTAGGGTACTCAGAGGCCCCACAATATCCATAGCTACCCTCTGAAATGACTCCTCAATCACTGGCAAAGGCACCAAAAGAGCTTTGACTTTATCTCCTGCCTTGCTTAACTTTTGGCACTGCTCACAGGTCCTGCAGTACCCTGTTACCTCCCTAGAAACCCCAGGCCAATAAAAGTTCTACATAAAATAGGTTTATGTCTCTTGGGATGCTTTATGCCCATATGACTTGCAATGGAAGTGTCATGGGCTATGGCTAGAAGTGCCAGACAGTAGGCTGGGGGTACTACCAGCTGCTGTATTCTCTCACCCTCTAGCCCTCCCTCAGGGGTCCACTCTCTATACTGTAACCCTTTGTCCCAGTATACAAATTCCCCTTTTCCTTCAGAATCAGTTACCTCCCTGGCTACCTCCCTCAAGCCTTGTAATGTAGGGTCTGAGAGCTGATCCTCTCTCATCTCACTCTTTGTAACCCTTCCCAACTCCCCTTCCACAGGAAGTCTGGCATGCTCTGACATCGATGCCTCACTGTCAGCCTCGGTACTACTACTCACCTCTGCCCTTGCAATCACTCTGTCCAAGGGAACATCAGTACCCATCAGCAGCTGTGGCTCACCTTCAGTCTCACTGCTACAGGGTAGCTCCCTTCATGAAGTAGCCACCTCACCATCCTGGCTTCAAGTGTGCAGTCTGTCTGCCCCCCCCCCAGGCTACCAGACCCACATACTTGACTGCAAGCCTGATTGTGTTTAACTGCATGCGCACAACATACTGCATTATGTAAATCATTCCATATCAGGGCATCTGCAGGGATATCCTCAAACACACCTACTTGCTTGCTTCCTTTTCCACCCTCCCAGTCAAGGTAAACACTAGCCAAAGGTATTTGTAATGGTGCCCCTCCTAAAGCTCTGACTGGAGTAGACTGCCTAAGCTACTAGTGCTCCTCTTTAACCATTGCAGGGTTCACAATGGCTAGGGCAATGCCTATCTTAGCAGTGGCCTGTTTCCCATCTACTAAGATAGAATCTAACCTAATGTGGTATTTTGGTACCCTTGTTGTTTGCAGAAAACTTACCACTGGCATTCTGTCATTCCTACTTGCTGGCTTCCCTAGCTTTTGTTCCCCAACTTTCCTCCATGGACATCTATATGCCACATAGCCCACTGGTTACATTTAAAACATTTAACCCTTAATCCTGGCCGTGTACCAGAACTAGTGGCTTCCCCTGTTGCTGGCAGACTCTGTTGGGGTGATTTAGGCTGCCCACCATGGGTTCCCTTATACCCATGTGCAGCACTTGCTATCTCTTTCCTGTGCAGTGATGCCCTGTTTGCTAGGTATAGGTCTCCATTTTTCCCCATCTCTTCTGCAGTATTGCATTCCCATTCTAACAACCAGTTTCTCACATCCTAAGGCAAAGTGCTAAGGGATTGTTCCCTCGCCAAAAGGTCTGTTAGCTTTTCAAAAGTGGGTGTCTGACACCCACTTACCCACCTATGAAAATAAGTGCTTAACTTAGCAACATAATCACACACACTTTCGTCTGCCTTGCTCCTGTGCTGACAAAACTTTTTTCTATAACCTTCAGGTATTACCTTGAAACACTCTAATAAACAATTTTTAACTATATTATAATTTAAGCAATCATTATCAGACAATTTAGAAACAGCAGTTACAGCTTTACCATGGAGTAAGGGGGCCAGGAACTGTACTCAGAGCACTTGGTCAGCATTATACTGTTTACATACCCTTTCAAACATATGAGTAAAACTATCAAAATTATCACTCTCTGTAAATTGTGGAAAAAATGTACTGACCTTTATTGCTTCTGATGTTCAGTTACTCCCTTCCCCGTTACCTCCATGACCCTGGTGAAGAGTCAGTATTTCCTTTTCATGTTGCCTTTGCCTCTCATTTTTTTGGCTTCCAGATGTCTCAGTCTCTCTGCTGATTCTAATTCTATTTGTTTTTGTTTCTCCTTTTCTTCAGCCTCCAAACCCAACAGTTTCTAATTTTCTTCAGCCTCTAAACACAGCAGTCTCTCTGCTGATTCTATTTCCAAATGTTTGGCCTCCAAGTCAAATCTCTTTAACTCCAGATGGATTTTTAAGCCCTCTGAGGCAAAGTAGATGTCCATTTTTTGAGAGTTGTACATCGCCAAGGCCAGTCTGGCTGTCTTCCTAGTTGCTCGTCTGTGATGCAGCTGTGACTAAGGCTGCAACCATTTCTGCTTTAGTCAGGTTGGCATGAGCCAGTCCTTTGGCTTGGTACCTCTCAGCCAGCTGGCTCCATGTCAGCTTGAAATAATCCTCTTCTGATATCCTTGCCTGCTCTCCCTGACTAACTCAGCTAACAAAAAAATAAATATAACTATTGTGATGTGAAACTCTGAATGTTCAGCATGTGGCTGATTGAGAGTACAAATACCTTCTTTAGTTCCCACTATTTACAGGCTACAGGAGTTCAATATCCACACCACTGAATCCCAATATGTGGATGTCCCACCACTGCCACCAAATGTGATGCCCACCACTGGGCCAGTAATCAAGGAGCCTCAATGCTCACCCCTGGCAACAGTGGGAGCTGTTCACTCAAATGATAACAGGTACCACACAAAGTATTTACAGATGCAGCTCTCTGCATCAAGTGCAATTTCCCTTAAGAGCACACAAAGACCACAGTCAGTCCAAGGCTGGTTTCTCAATCTTTCTCCACATCCCCAGTAGGACTAACCACTGGTACAGCTATAGAGATGAGATCTTAGCTGAGAGACCAAGCCAAGACCTCCAGCCCCCTCTCTGTCTAACCAGTGCTTTGTGTCCCTGCCCAAGTAGCTGAGACACACACACTCTGAGGTTTGATTTACACACATATACACACACACACACACACACACACACACACACACACACACACACAGACACACACACACACACACACACACACACACACACACACACACACACACACACACACACACACACACACACACCTGGGAAAGGCTGGCACAGGTTTACTAGCTATCCCCCCTTCTGCCTAGACTATAAGGTGGTTATTACTGCCACCAGCCAGTCTTTATCTGCTACTCTAGGGCCCTTAACAAAGGGTGTCCAATCTTACTGTGAAATACTAATACTAATACAGATGGTAGTTTGACTAAGAGCAATGCTATTAGGAGTGGTCCACAGTGTCACTAAATAAATATGCAAATACTCTCAGGACTTAAATATCTTTACACAGATCAGTCACAATGAAAGGTTTAATATATATTTAATGATAAATAATAAAAGAACAAAGCAATACTAAATATGTACTCTCAGTGACATCAGAGTTTAAAACTACAGGAAATATTTAAAACAACATTGCAGGACAGTCTCATGTAAATAAAGACAAATATCTAAACTAAGCCTCACTATATTCCTGACTGAATCTAAGAGAATTATACTGTAACCTAAGTACTTACTAGTAGAGCAAGGCAGATGTGGTGAATAGATCTTCTAATTGTTTTCAGGTCCAAGACAGAATACAGAATGCCATGTCTCACTAACAGACTTCTCAAAATAATATCTACAGTATTATTGCTGGGATAGATTGCAGAATGACATCATTTCATGTCATCTGACTTCTAATTCCCAGGTGAAACTCCCACTGCTGGAAGCTGGCAGTATTTAGCATCTACCTGTAAAAATACATAGACCTCAGATCTTAGGCAGATGCTTTTTTAATTAGTGTACCACTTATGTCCTTGAATTCCCTCATCCCTTATTTTCTTTGCCAATGGTGCTAAATATAATACAAATAACAAATGGGAAAGAGGACACCCCTGTCTAGTTCCTCTGCTCAAGCAGAAGTTGTCAGAGAGGAACCCACCCACTTTAATTTTCACTTCTGATCACTCATATATCCTTATAACTTTATCAGGGAAAGCAAACACTTCCATTGCCATGCTCATAAAGTACCAGCTTATTCTGTCAAATGCTTTCTTTCCACCAAGACCCAGCCACAACAGTGGAATGTTCTTACATTCTGGTTCCATCTGGATCATCAGTGTTCTATCAATGTTGTCAAAGTTTGCCTCTTCTCTACAAAACCACACTGATTCATGTCTATCAGTTGTGACATCACCTTTGCCAATTTTCTAGCCATTATACAAATAAACACTTTATAATCATGGTTTAGCATTGAAATGGGGCATGTGAGGATGGATCTGATGGGTCTTTATCCTCTTTAGGGTCTACACCTACCACTGATTTCTTCCAGGATGTTAATAATTATCCTTTTCTTAAAATATTGCTAAACAAAACCTTCCAGATCTTTATCATCTTTATTATTTTTCCCTCCTGGCTTCCAAACTTCAACAGGAATACCAACTTTTCCTGGGAACTTTCCTGTGGATTGGTTATATATCACCATATTTACCTCACCTCCTCCTGTCCTAATTGTTAGTAAATGAGCCTTATCTACCTCTAACCTTGGCATATTTAATTCTTCCTTCAACATTTCCATTTGTACCTTTTTCTTGATTTCCACATCTGTCTGCTTTATACAGACTTTCATAGAATTACCAAAATATTTCTAATACCTCTATAGGATCTCTTATCTTCCTTGATAGACACTTCATAAGCTTGGTGACAGCTGTTTCTGCTTTCTGTTGCCAAAAGTTTTTGTGTTCTAGAGTTATTATCAAAAAACAGTTAAACAGCAATCTTTCTAAACTCATGCATATTATTGAGGTAATCCCTTATTTTCTGTTTAGCATTCTGCAGTTGCTCCTCTTCTTGTTCTGTAAGGTTCCCCCATTCTGCAATACTTCAACATTTGTCAGTCCCTCTAAATAGTTCTTGTTACTTCTTAACTGTATCTCTCTTTTATTTCCACCCTATTTTTAAACTTCACTTTAAATTTACCTCACTCTGTAGCAATATTTTCAGAAGAAATATCTGTCTTCTCTAATTGCTCCTGAATAACTTCCACTACCCATTCTTTAAACTCCTCTCTCTTCAACAGAGAAGTAGGAATGTGCCAGTCTCTCATTTTTATTTCATTACCTTTTTTATTTTAGTTGTTATTAGTGCATGATCAGAAATATTTATTGGGTACGTATCAAGACTTTCAATTAAATGCACATGTTCCTGTGAAATGTAAATTATGTCTAGCCTAGCCCAGTTTTTGTATCTTGGGGAATAATGTGTACATTTGCTCAGAACTCTTAGTGCTGAATCTTCCTTTCAAAATATTTTCATAGATTTCTTCAAAGATCTAGCCTTATTTGTTATATTTTCCCTTCTGGGCCCCCAGACACATATTCACTGCTGCTAATCAAGTTCCAGTCCACACCCATAAGTAATATTCCCTGCTAAAAGCTGAAGTTTGTGAAGCTCCATTATAGCAGTTTTAGGTAGAATGTAAATACATGCCAGTGTAATCTTCCTCCTTTGCTAGTAGCCTCGTACTACTACAAATCTACCATTATTGTCTTCTTTATCTTGTTCTATCACTGTTGGAGCTCCTCTTGCAATTAATGTAAGTATTCATCTTTTCCTTTGTCCCAGGTATTCATAGGTTCATAGGTTGGTACTAAGCTATTGGCCCTAGGGCCTATACAAGCCTAGCCATAACAATTCCCTGGCTATTTCTTCTCACAGTATTTACTTCCCTGGACCCCTGTCTAGCAGGGCGACTGACGTGATCCCCTGGGTGAATTTCCTATCTCCCATCCAATCATCAAGGTTCCTTTTGAAGAGGGCTAAAGAGGCACTCTGCTTGACATGTATGGGCAGTCTATTCCAGAGTTTGGGGAGACTCTGGGTCAGGAACCTATCCCTCAAGCATGTTTTATTCATTGTGATGACATGGTTTAGATCCATGGAGCATGTGTCTCTGAGGGATTGGGATTTTTTTAAGTGTAGCATGTCCAACAGCTCTGGGTTTGACATGGCCTTGTATGTTAAGCAGAGATCACCCTTGAGTATATGATATGCGATAGAGTATAGGTGGATTTTTTTTTAGATGGTCAGAATAGGCAATCTGCTTTAGGCCTGTGATTCTTTTAGTGAGGTATTTCTGTGGCTTTTCCAGTTGTTGCAGATGTCTTGAGAGGTACATACCAAATGGGGCATTGTATTCTTTAATGGGTCTAATGAGGGATGAGTACAGTGGGACAATGACCTTCTTTTTTCTGGATGCAAATCCCTTAGTGATGAAGTGTTCCACATAGAAGAATTTCCTGACTGCTGTGGCGATGTGGTTATCGAAGGTGAGACCACTGTCCACCTGTGTCCCTAAGTCTCTTATCACACGTTCAGTGTTTAGTGTACTGCCATCTATGTGGTAAATCATGGGTACATGTGTTTTCCCACAGGGGATAACTATACATTTCTTGGCATTGAGCCTGAGCCCATGGCTCTGGCACCAAGCATCTGTTTCTGTAAGGCCCTTTTGTAGAATATCCACATCAGTTGAGGATTTAGTAATGGCTTCCAGTTTGCAGTCATCTGCAAATTTTGTTAGCCAGAGTCCCTTAGTGTGCTGGCCTGTACTTCAGAGAAGTAGATGCCAAACAAGAGTGGTCCCAGCTAAATAACTGAAAACCTTTCTTTATCAAATTCACATGTTCAGTTCTTTCCAAATGTCTCTCCTGTAGCATAGCTATTTTTATTCTACACTTTTAATATAGTTCACTACGCTTTTTGTGAGACCATTGCCATTTAAATTCATTAGAGAAAGCATCATTGTGTTAAAAATGATTATTCCCTCCTTTTATGTGTAATAGCTTTTTGTTAAGTGTCTAGTTCCAGCTTTTGTGTTAAATAAATCCACTGTTTGGCAGGTTGGTCTTTTATACAGTTGTTTCTTGTCATATCTGTTTGAGCCTATGTTACATCTTACAAAACGTTTTGTTTTATTGAAAACCCTCAAACAAAAAGCAAACACATCCCCTAAAACCTATTAACTTAATACTTATACAGAACACTATGTACATCTTCAAATATTGAAGTTTTACCCTCCTAACAGGAACAAGTGTCCCAAAATGACAGCCACACACATAAACCTGGGTAACCTAAGAGAAAGGTTATCTGTGCTAAGATGCATGGTACAGCCTGTGCTTCTACTAAGTGTTATCTGGTTTTGTCTTATCTTTATAGCTCTCCTAGCTGGGAAAACACTTGAATGCTTTCAGAAAACATTATGTCCTAGCCATTTCTCTTTATCAGATTGTCTCCATAGAGACATGAGTACCAGATACAAATTGTTACTAAGCACATGCATTTATTTACTAGACAAAAACTTTATAATATTCACTTTTCTTTTTTGTTTACTTGCTTTTCTTAAAACATGTTACTAAATCAAGCTTAGAGCCTTAATCCAGTCATTTCCCTATGCAAGAATGAGAAAAAGTATATATCTTTTCTTTTGTCTTTCTCTTTTGGCCAACATTTTCTTCCTTATTTGCATTGCAGTGTCTATATTTCTTAAAACTGAACAAGGAGAAAGAGAGAAGAGAAAAAGATAGAAGGGGAAAAAAACAGGAGCACCTGTTTACATTAGTATCCCTATTACATTTACAAGTAACTGAGAAAACATTACTTTATAGCATGCAAAGAAAAATCATGCACTGTTTTACTTATAGTTAATGTAGAATATGTATGTGTGTTGTACCTTTAAGAAGCATTTCCAAGGTCAGCACGTGCATATAAATAGCAAGCACGTTGCTAGCTTCAGTGCCATTTTGTAGTGTAGCCAAAGAGTGAACATGTATGAGAGAGAATCAGTTTGTTTATAAATTTCAAGAAAGAAAGAAAGTAATTGCTTCATTCCTAATGTGTTTGTACATAATAAAGCTGCTTGAACAGAACCCACAAATGTTCGTCTGTTACATCCTGACCAGGCGAAAAACATGGTGACAGAACCAGGATTCCAGAGACTGCTTTTCAGAGATATGAGATGGAGCATGTTTAACAGTGAAGGTAAAGTAAGAGAAACAAGAGCAAAAGAGGGCCAGAAACAAACTAAAGGTAAGGAAAACTTGCACGTATGATTATTTTATTAAAAGAGATAAAACGGAGCATTATAAAGGCACAAAACGCATTACTAAGCAAACGAATAGCATAGAATGTTTATTAAACAAACAAAAAACATAAAAAGTGTATTATTTAAATGAAATGTTTGAAATTAAGATATCTGATAGAACGATTATCAGAAAAGCCTAAAGGAGGTTCAGAGTCACCTCGGAATTGCAAAACAAGCATGTTTAGAGTAAAATGAGCAGAGGAAAAGAGATTAAATGGGAAAAATGAATACAATAAAGGGCAGAAAGGGCATATTAAGTGCAAATAAAGTAAGGCAACTGCATTTTTTTGGCAAATTATAGTGTTGTGGCATAAACTACTATTTCACATTAACTAAAGCTCTGAATAGCACAACTAGACGTTCAAAGCATCGCAGAGTGTGTAAAAGTGCTTACAGTGTGCGCTTATTATTGTGCATTTATTTCAAAGAGTTTATTGTGTGCAAAGTGCATCTGTTTCGTGAAATGCAGTCAAAATTACATCCATTTTGAAAAGTTTCTTGTGCTGGGTGTGTCTGCTCATGAAGGGTCACCATTACAGAACGTTTCTTGCACTATAAAGCGTTATTTAGTAAAGTGCAGCCATTTTGGAAGTGTTTCAGTGTGCTGTGTACTGTTAATTCACAATGCACACTTACTTCGAAATGTTTCTTACTCTGAGCTTCTTCTGTTGCTCAGTTTATTCACACAGTGCAGTTATTTGAAATGTTTCTTACACAGATAAGAGGTGATTTCTCAAAGTACAACAATTTCAAGAGTATTACAGTGCCCTAGAGACTTATTTCACAAAGTATTTCGCAGAGGTCAATTACTCAGAGGCTTATTGTGCTATTGGGCATAGTTATAAATGCTGGCATAAATTTCTGGCATGTATATGTACATGTGTGTATCCGTGCATATTTGCAAAAGCCTTCACTGATGTGTTAATATGGCAGAGGCATTTCGCAGACCAGGTCCACTTGTCTTTGATCAGAATATTGCAGAGAATTGGAGAACATTTGAGCAACAGTACAATATTTTCATACAAGCAGCTTACTCAGATAAAGATGCACGCACTAGGGCATTCATTTGATAAACCTATCTGGGTCAGAGGCCATTGATAAAGAGTGTTCATTTTTGTATGCATCAGCAGTGTATGAAGGAGAAGGAGAAAAATGTCATATTGTTCAGACTGAATCAAGGGAAGATCCCAAGTGTTTGAAGCCTAAATTCAGAGAAATGTGCAAACACCCAGACATTAGAGAGGCGTTTTTTTTACACAAGAGACCAAAGGCCAGGAGAAACATTTGCAGCTTACATTACTAACTTGAGAAACAAAGCTAAAACTTGCATGTTTGGTAATTTAAAAGATGAGTTGATAAAGGACAGGCTTGTGTGTGGTATCAGTACTGCTGCTGTGAGAAAGATTTTGCTTTGTGACAGAGAATTAATGTTGAGCAAAGCCATTGAGATTTGTCAAATCCATGAAGTTATTGAAAGGCACACAAGTATGCTTGCTGTGACAACAGCATAGTTTAAGCAGGCATGCAGCATGTGACAAGCAGAGACAGGCCTAAGCACATGGCATCTGCAGCCCCTGTGGGACTTCCTGTGAAAACCTGTAGTTTTCCAGCAAGTTCTAAGACTAGTTCAGTTAAAGGAGCATTGCTCAGTACAGCACAAGTGTGAAGCAGCAAAACCCAATCAAACTTCATTCTTAACTTTGGTAATTGTGGTGCCAACCATGAGTTCAAAAGGAAAAATGTTTAGCATTTAGTCAGCAATGTCACAAGTGTAAAAAAATGGAATAATTTTCAAAAGTTTTGCAAATCAAGTAAACCTTACTCAGTGATTGATGAAAAGGTTAATGCAGTAGATTTATTAGCAAAGGGCAAAATGTTTTGTACTGTCCTGATCCATGATAAACCCATCAAGCTTATGGTAGACCCTAGTTCAAAGTGTAATGTTATGTCATCAGAAGAATTTGCCAAAGTAAGGGGTTCTAAACAACTTAATGTGGCTAGTTGAGTGAAACTTGTTGCCTATGGAGGTGAAGAAATTCAAACCGAAGGCTCAGTAGTGTTTGGCTGGGAACAGTTACAAGGTGTTGTTTTACATAGTTCAAAGACCTGTGCAGTCATTATTGGGTCTCAGAGACAGTTTGAGAATGAATTTGCTTTCTTTTAGTAAAGCACATGTCCCAGTTCCAGCTTCACTGATGTTATTTCCTCGGAATATGCTAATGTTTTCGATAACAAGCTAGGCAATCTTCCAGTTGTGTATTCTATGAAGTTAGATCCAGAGGTCAGTCCAGTGGTCAGGCCGGCAAGAAAAATTCCAACAGCCATGCAGAGCAGAGTTAAAGCTCAGTTTCATAACATGGTGCAACAAGGTGTAATTTCTCCAGTTACAGAACCAACTGAATGGGTGTCATCTATGGTAGCAACACATAAAAAAGGCTCAGACGAAATCATAATATGCATTGACCCAACAGACTTGAATAAGGCATTAAAGAGACCATATCATCCTACGTGAACATTTGAAGAAGTCACAGCCTTAATACCGAATGCCACTGTATTTTCTGTCTTGGATGCAGAGAGTTAATTTTGGCAAATAATGCTTGATCGCAAATCTTTATTACTGATTACATTCAGTACCCAATTTGGAAGATATAGATTTCTCTTGATGCCATTTGGAATAAATTCTGCAAGTGAAGTATTCCAGCACGCAGTGCAACAGATCTATTCAGGTTATCCCTGTGCCATAATAGTAGATGATTTGTTGGTCGGAGGCAATGGTGGAGTAGATCAAGTCAGGAACCTTAAGAAAGTTTTAGACAGAACACGTGAAGTGAATTTAAAGCTCAATCCTCTGAAGTGCAAATTCAGATTACCAGAAGTCCCATATGTAGGTCATTTGTTTACCAGTACAGGTTTACAACCAGACCCATCTAAGCAAACAGCTATTCTTGAGATCCCAGCATGAGATAATGTTCAAGCTCTGTAGAGTTTTCCTGGTATTATTAATTATTTGGGCAAATTTATACCAGATTTCAGTGAACTGACAGCGCCTTTAAGAGAGCTGACATGTGAAAATGTTGTATTGTCTTGGCTAGAACAGCACAAAAGAGCTTTTGATGCTCTTAAGCAGAAAATTGCCACTCCACCTACACTAAGATACTGTGATGTCAATAGACCTGTAACTCTTTCTTGTGACGCTTAAAAGTTTGGTCATGGTGCAGTTATTCTTCAAGAGGGCAGATCAGTAACCTATGCATCTAGAACTCTTACTCAAACTGAAATGCAATATGCTCAGATTGAGAAAGAACTTTTGGCAATTGTGTTTGCATGTTAAAAGTTTCATGATTATATTTATGGTCGAGATATCCAGACTGAAACTGATCATTAACCTCTAGATGTGAGAGTGTTCGATCTCGCCGTTTGTTCTTACACCTGGGTTCGGAGCCGATCCTCGGCTCCGTGTCAGCCGCTTGCAAGCTCTGCATCGAGAAGAAGCTCGAGACCAACCTAACTCCCACAATTCCCCTCTGCCTTTACCTCAGATCTAGTTTGCCGCTGCAGCGTTCACATCAGTTTGATGAGCTCGAGCAACCTTAAGCTAAGATTTATATTTTTCTTATATTTCTTAAGAATTTCTTTATTCTAAAATATTATCTAAGTGAGTGTGTGTGTGTGTTTATAGAGTTTCGAGGAATTCTCGGTTCCATATAAAGTTCTTTTTACTTTATTAGAGTTTTCCCTCGGGGCCTAACCCTCCAGGGACAGACACACCCTTTTACTGGATTGACTACTGGATTGACTTTTTTACTGGAGTTGACTAAAGTTTCTGGATTAGACATAATTACTGGACTTGACATTTACTAACTTTTCCTTTGATAGCTATAACTAAGATTGTGACATGTCTGAGAAAGCTAAGTCTGGCTTTAAACGTTGCCAATGTGGGCAAAAGATGTCAGTGACTGATAATCATAGTTCCTGCGTCTACTGTCTTGGCCCTCTCCATCTGCAAGAAGACTGTTCAATTTGTCATTCTTTCAGTGGAAGGGTCATGACAGATAGGCGCAGGAAGCTTATGGATAGGGGTCTTTTAAAACCTACCTTTCAAGAGGCTCTGGATGCATCAGACCAGGCATCCAAATCCTCGAAGGAATCGAAGACGTTGGAGCCCAGGTCATTGGCTCCGAGCTCTTCAGTTAAAGTTCGATCACCGGTTCCACAGACTTTGGGGCCGAGTGTTGAACTGTTGTCAGTTTCCGAGCCTCGAGTCTTGGAACCGGTGACGGAGCTCCCTCCCCCGACACTGTTGAGGTCGGCTCCGTCTTCGATTCCTTCGACGCGCTCTTCCAGACCCCTCTCCGACACCGATGTAGACCGCGTGGTGCAGAAATTAATGGAGAATACGGCCTTATCCAAGCTCATCTCTGTCTCCTCTCAGTTGGTGTCGAGACTCGAAGGCCTTCCCTTATCTCCATCTGTTCCTCCTCCGAAACCTATCCAGTCTTCGGAGCCGGAAGAGGCTGATCTACTGATTGTGGAGCCCTCGGTGCCAGAACCGTCTTTCTCTCGGTCGGCTCCGTTCACCTCGACTCCGTCGGATCCGGTACCGGAGTCTCGGAGCCGAAGATCCATACTTGGTTCCGGGACTGAGAGTCGGACCGATGTTTCGGTTCCGACGCTCCCTCTCGGGGCCTCGGCTCGGATCGACTCGGCTCCATCCTCGGGGTCGATGCCTTCGGTGCCTGTCTCGGGGATCCTTCCCATTTCCTCGGAACCGGGAGATACCTCGACTCGGGACCCAGGGGCCTTCGACCTCATGAGGAAGGTGTTGTCTACCCAGACAACCACATCAGCAGAAACAGCTTCTCCTCCCCATAAAGGACCGTTATCCTCCTCTGCACCCACGGCTACATCTAAGCGTCGAGCACCTGTGTCTCAGCCACCCCTGGAGGGTGCCCCCTCTTCCTGGGAGGCTTCTTCGGATGCTCCCCCCGAAGAAGTTCCGAGTAAAAGATTGTGTAAGAGGAGACACTTAGATTCTCCACAAGAATCTTTGACATCGGACACTGACTTAGATGAGTCAGAAGGGTCCCCAAAGTCACCCTCAGAGGATGTCTCTTTTTCTGACATCCTGGAGATCCTAAAGCAGAGAGGTGATTGGCAAGCCCTCCCCCCTTCTGAGGATGAGTCAGTTTTGCTGAAGGCATTCGGTGCTCGCCCTTCCTCCTCCTGGGTCACTCCGCCCTTCGATGAGTTGATGGAGCTGATTGCTTGAAGGGCGTGGGAGATGCCTGACACGGTGGAGCCAGTCCCTAGAAAGCCTAACAAATATATTACTGCCCCTCAGGATAAGGCTTATTTGACAAAGGGAGTGCCAGTGGACACTATGGTGGTGGCAGCGGCCACGAAGAAGGAGATGTCTGAATCTTCCTCATCTGTCCATCCTCCTAACAGAGATTCTAGGACTATGGACAGGTATGGGAAGCGCATTTTTAGTTCAGCGGCTTTTTCTATGCGATCCCTGAACTATTTGACCCACTTCACACGGCTACAGAGGGATCTAATCAAAGAGTTGGGAGATACCCTCCAGGGTACTACAGATGCTGCTATTTCAGAAAAAGTTACAGCACATCTCAATACCCTTACATCTATTGCAAACTCGTCCATGAGGCTGATCTCATACGCAGCCGAAGGATCGAGTAGGGCAGCAGCTTCAGCGATTGCTCTTCGTAGACAATCCTGGATGCGCTTATGTTCATTTGCGGAAGCCTTCAAGTCTTCCTTTACTAACGCCCCATTTGATGGTGCCACTCTCTTTGGCCCCAAAGTAAAGGAGACCCTTACCCGGTGTGAGCAGGAGGGAAAGACTCTGTCTGCTGTCGGAGTCCGTTTTTCCACCCCATCCAGACCGTACCCCAAAGGGCAACGTGGTGGAAAAATGTGGTTTCGAAAACCCCAAGGATCTTTCCCAGGCACACAGGGTGATGCCCCCTCTAGAGGCAGAGGAGGGGGTAGAGGTGGAAGACGCCACCCTGGCGGCAGAGGGGGTCCGCAAAACCAAGGTGACAGGGATACACCCCCTGGAAAACCTTTCCAGCACTCCTGAGAGGAGGCCCGACTGTCCTGCTCTGGAGGCAGTCGGGGTCGCTAGCTTTATACCCTCAGGCCTGGCAAAATCTTACATCAGACAACTGGGTAAAAAGCGTTGTTACCAGAGGCTACAGAATACCCTTCCTATTTCCCCCAATTCCCAAGAAAAGACTCCCAGATGTGCCGCCCCATCTGCGAGACCCTGCAGCTATAGAAATTTCAAAGCTGCTAGAAAAAAGAGTCACCCAACCAGTCCCAGCAGACCAAAGAGGATTCGGAACCTACTCAAGGTTCTTTTTAGTTCCAAAGAAGACAGGGGACTGGAGGCCGATTCTGGACCTAAGCAACCTCAATACCTTCGTCAAGAAAGAAAAGTTCCAAATGGTCACGCTTCAATCGATCCTTCCATTTTTACAGAAGGACGACTGGATGTGCTCAATAGATCTGAAGGACGCATACTACCACATCAAAATGGCCAGGGCGTCCAGGGATCACTTGCGCTTCCGGCTGGGAGCCAGCCACTTTCAGTTTCGAGCCCTGCCCTTTGGTCTGACCTCAGCCCCCAGGGTTTTCACCAAATGCATGGCAGTGGTTGCGTCTCACCTGAGACGCATGGGATTCCAGGTGTTTCCGTATCTGGACGACTGGCTCCTTTCTGCCACCACCCAGCGTCAACTGATTCAGGCCAGGGATTACACACTACACCTTTGTGTTCATCTCGGAATTTCAGTGAATTTCGAAAAATCATCACTACAGCCATCACAGCATATCTCATTCATAGGAGCAGAATTGGATACGCATCATTTGATCCTAAGGCTTCCTCCAGAAAGGATAGCCTCACTACAAAGCCACATATCTCTTCTTCTGTCATCCAGAAAATCCCAAGCAAAACTGATTCTGAAGGTTTTGGGTCTCATGGCAGCTTCTCTCATTGCGATACCATTGGGAAGACTGCACATGAGAATTCTACAATGGCTACTGTTTGCACAATGGTCGTTCCAACAGCTTCCTCTGACACATGAAATTCTGATCACAAACACATGCAAATCACACCTAGCCTGGTGGCTCCGGACTTGCAACCTTTCCAATGGGAGACCATTTGTGCTACCCACGCCGACAGCTACGGTGACCACGGACGCTTCCCTGATAGGGTGGGGGGGCATCTTTCAGGGACAGACAGTCCAAGGTGAATGGACCAATTTAGAGTACAATCTGCACATCAATGTTCTAGAGTTGAGGGCAGTGTTTCTAGCGTTGCAACACTTTGCTCCCCTTCTTCCTCTAGGGACTATTGCAGTTCAGACGGACAACATGTCCGTAGTCTGGTACATAAACAAACAAGGGGAACCAAGTCTTATCAGCTATGCAGAGAGGCCATGAGAATCTGGCAATGGGCGGAGTCCACGGGTCGCTTTCTGATTGCAATGCACATCCCGGGGTCATCCAACGTCATAGCCGACAGGTTGAGCAGAGCAATCCTGTTGCCTCACGAGTGGTCCCTCAAACAGTCAGTTGCGAAGAAGATTTTTCGCAAGTGGGGCCAGCCTTCCTGCGATCTTTTTGCGTCTCCAATGAACGCCAAATGCAGGAGCTACTTTGCCCTATTACCCCCTCCAGGGGAAGTCCCCAGGGACGCACTGGTTCACGATTGGCCCCGGGTCTCCTGTACGCTTTTCCTCCCTTTCCCCTGATTGCAAAGTTTCTGCAGAAAGCCAACAACCTGCAAAGGACGATTATCCTCATTGCCCCATTCTGGTCTCGTCAAATCTGGTTTCCCTTTCTTCTGGCACACAGCATTCGGGGACCCTGGATCCTGGACCCGGAGCCAGACCTACTGACCCACTCATCAGGGGCTCCCCACCCCTCGCTTCTGTCACTCCAACTAGCAGCTTGGCTGCTCCGCTTCCCTACTTAGCCAGGTCTGATCTTCTTTCACCTGCAGTTCAGAATATACTAGTGGCTTCTCATAAAGCTTCCACTACAAAGACCTACACTAGTAAATGGAAGCGCTTTGTTTTCTGGGCAAATACTCAGCATTTGGACCCTGTTATAGCTCCTTTAAACAAGATCTTGGAGTTTTTAACCAAATTGTTCCACCAAGGAGCTTCTCCTGCCACTTTAAGAGTGCAATTGGCTGCCATTTCCAACTTTCATGTGGAAGAATGTGGGGCACCTATTATGGCTCACAGACTTTGTAAGGCCTTTTTAAAAGGATCTTTCCATATTAGACCACCAGTTAGAACTCCTACATCTCCTTGGAATCTGAACCTTTTATTATCTAAATTGATGTTACCTCCATTTGAACCGGCCTCCTCTTGTCCATTGAAGTATTTATCGTGGAAGACCCTCTTTTTGGTGGCCATTACATCGGCTAGGCGGGTGTCAGAGCTTCAGGCTCTTTCTATTAAACACCCTTATCTGATCTTTCACGCTGACAGAGTATCTCTTCGCACTAATCCGTCCTTTCTCCCCAAAGTTTGCTCTATTAATAACATTAATCAATCCATTGAACTCCCTACCTTTTTCAAAAATCACTCCAATAAGTTGGAGTATATGTTACACAAGTTGGATGTTCATAGACAACTTAGATTTTACCTGGATAGAACAAAGGATCACAGGAAATCAGATCAACTTTTTGTAGCCTTTGCAGACAGCAGGAAAGGTGTAGCAGTCACTAAACGAACCCTTTCCAAATGGCTAACTGATTGCATTATATTTGTTTATGTTACTTCGGAACAAACTTTACCTGTCAAACCTAAGGGGCACTCTACAAGATCAGTGTCTACATCCCTGGCTCATGCAGCTCGCTTACCATTAGACACTATTTGTGCAGCTGCCACTTGGTCTAAACCACATACATTCATTTCTCATTACAAGGTAGACATGGTTTCTAGGGACAGGGCAACCTTTGGTTCCACTGTGCTCAAGAACGTTCTCCCGTGAGTTCCTCAGGAACATGGAGCTAGGGACGCTACCCAGGTGTAAGAACAAACGGCGAGATCGAACACTCTCACATTTAGAAGTTATGTCCTTACCATAACGTTCCATGTGGAGTGTTCATCTCGCCTTTGTTCTTACATTCCCACCCTCCCACCCTCAGGAAGAACGTACAGTTTGGTGCCTGGTTTGGTTTATTCTGCTTCTGCATTACGCAGTTGTTGTCTATATATCTATATATATGTATATATATATATATGTACAGGTATTCTTGCAGTTATGTTGTTTGGCATGAATGTGTTTCTCTCTCTGACTTCTGGTTTGCTTGCAAACTAGATCTGAGGTAAAGGCAGAGGGGGATTGTGGGAGTTAGGTTGGTCTCGAGCTTCTTCTCGATGCAGAGCTTGCAAGCGGCCGACACGGAGCCGAGGATCGGCTCCGAACCCAGGTGTAAGAACAAAGGCGAGGTGAACACTCCACATGGAACGTTATGGTAAGGACATAACTTCTAATTACTATCTTAAAGAAGCATATGCATTCCACTCCAGCAAGATTGCAAAGAATGATGCTCAAATTACAAAAGTACAACTTCAAAATGGTCTATTCAAAAGGCAGACTTCTTTATATGGCTGATACTTTACCCAGATTGCTCAGAAATACAACAGAACAGTTTGATGCAGAGAATTTTGACTTTGATGTCGTGGAAGTGCGTAATTTTTCGACCATGAGACTTGATGAGCTGAGAGATCATAAAAAGACTGATCCTGTTTTGCAAAAGCTCAGCCACTACATCCAGGTAGGATGGCCGTCAAAGCAATCCAGTGTACCACCTGATGAACAACCTTATTTTCCTTACAGAGATGAGATGTTGATGGAAGATGACATTATTTTCAAAGGTCTTAAAGCTGTTGTTCCTGCTTCCTTACAGCGTGAATATATTCAGATATCTACAAAAAGAAGGGCAAGAGAGCTAGTATTTTGGCCTTCTCTAGCAAAAGACATTGACAAAGTACTTTAATCTTGTTCAGTATGCAATAGTACTAAACCACATCAGCAAAAAGAGCCACTTCAGCTAAGTCAAGTTCCTGAACTATGTTGGTCAACAGTAGCCACTGACATATTCAAGTAGAAGAATCAGCATTACTTAGTGTTGGTCGACTCTTATTCGAGCTGGTTTGAGATCGATTTGTTGCCTAACCTAATGTCCACTACTGTTATTACCAAGCTGAAATGTCATTTCTCAGTCCATGGTAGTCTACATAAGCTTATCTCTGACAGTGATATGCAATTTACCAGTCAATTATTTCAGAATTTTGCAAGATAATGGGACTTTATATATGTTACTGGTATAGTCCTGAATACCCGCAGTCAAATGGTCTAGCTGAGCGTGCAGTACAGAGTGCAAAGCAATTACTAGAGAAGTCAAAGTGTGACAATACCAACATCTTTTTGAATTTACTCAATCTCAAAAACATAACCTGTGACAATATAGTTAGCTCACCTGCTCAAAGACTTTTATCTAGGCAAACCAGGACAACCTTGCCTATCATTTCCAGTTTGTTGAGGCCTAAAACTAAGAACAACAGAGCAATCAAAGCCCAACTACTCAGAAAACGTTTTTTTCAGAAGTCCAGTTATGATAAAATAAGCAGATTTCTTTGTCCTTTGAAAAAAGGAGAAACAGTAAAGATACAAATGGCGAAAGGTTTCAACCGGATTGGTCAAGTAGCAGGTTTATGTACAATGCTGAGATCCTATTTTGAAGAATCTGAGGGTGTAGAGTACAGGAGAAATCGCAGACATCTTCCTGTATCAGAACTGATATTGCAGCATTGGTCCTGTGGTACAGACTCTAGATTGCAGAGCAATCCAGGCAATATAACTGCCATTATACCATGACCCCCCATTAATATTCCAAAACAGGCATGCTGATTGGCCAGCGTGCACGTTGTAAATCGACTTATACTAATGGAAAAAGGTCTGGTCGCCCGGACTTTTTCCATTACTATAAGTCTTTTTTAAAACACTGTCTCGCTATGTTAAAGGAGTTTAACATAGCGACACAGGTTTAAAAAAAGCAACAGAGATCTCCGTTGCTTTTTTTAAAGCTGTCTCGCTATGTTAAACTCCTTTAACATAGTGACACAGTGTGTAAAAAGCAACGGAGATCTTGCTTTCTCCGTTGCTTTTTTTTTTTAAACCTGTCTCGCTATGTTAAATGGGTTTAACATAGAGAGACAGCTTTAAAATAAGCAACGGAGATCTCCGTTGCTTATTTTAAAGCTGTATCGCTATGTTAAACCCATTTAACATAGCAAAACAGTTAGGAGAAAGCAAGCTCTCCGTTGCTTTTTACAAACTGTTTCGCTATGTTAAATGGGTTTAACATAGCGAAACAGTAAAAAGCAACGGTCTCCGTTGCTTTTTAAAGCTGTCTCGCTATGTTAAACCCATTTAACATAGCGAAACAGTAAAAAGCAACGGAGATCTTGCTTTCTCCGTTGCTTTTGCCCACAGCTCTGATGTACTGCGTAGGCATACGCATGCGCAGTACATCAGAACTGCCGCGGATACCAGACAGCTGCGGAAGGGCAGCAAGGAGGCATTATACAATGCCATTATTTAAGAAAAGTAATTATTTTTTTCTTGAATAATGTCATTGTATAATAGCAATAACCCACGCCTGGTGTGGGTAATGCTGGATTTACCCACGGTTGGCTTTGTTTGGTCCCTCGGGCTTCGCCCTCGGACCACACCACGCCAACCATGGGTAAATCCAGCATTACCCACACTCATGCGTGGGCTATTACTATATTACTACTTCTGATGATGTTCCTGATGTCCTCAAAGTTGAACATTCAGCAGAGACAGTCCCAGTTGTTAACTCTAAATTCTATGTCACACAGTTTGGTCGAATCTCCAGACCTAGTGTGAAAGACACAGCAATCTGGACATAATTGTCTGTATGTATATAGTTCTGTATAATTTCATGTCTAAGAACTATGTTGTATTTATTGCATGTCAGTCAATTTTGTCAATGAAATATGATTAATTTATCAAAGAGGGAGGATGTAGAATACGTATTGGGTTGTACCTTTAAGAAGCATTCCTAAGGTCAGTACGTACATGTAAGTAGCAAGCACATGCTAGCTTCAATGCCATTTTGAGAGTGCAGCCAGAGAGTGAACATGTATGAGAGAGAGAGTCAGTTTGTTTATAAGTTTATCTAGGTTAAAGTTATTGCCTCATTCCTGATCTGTTTGTACATAATAAAGCTGCTTAAACAGAACCCACAAATGTTCATCTGTTGCATCCTGACTGGGCAAATGACAGTTAACTTTCTCCTTCCTCTTCCCATCTTGTAAGTATTTTCACGAACATTGATGACATGATGTAGGGCATATGCGTTGAGTAACCTACAAGTTTAACAAATTAAAAAAAGTCCAATGTTTCCAAATTTTCTTGTTCTCTCATGTTTCACAAATATACATATTGCTTTGTAATCCCACATTTGACAATTTCCAAGTTACTTGTTTTATTTCTGTTCATTTCCATCTCCCAAATCCTGTCTCTGCTTCATTTCCAACATACTCTCAATTCTTCTAGGTAGCTGTTGTGCTTTTTACCTTCTCTCAAGCATTTTCTTTTAAAACATTAGAAAAGGTTCCACTGGCAGTCTTTCTGTAGTCTTTATTACCAGAAGAACAAGAAGCAGAATCTCCATCTTCATCTTTCATAGCTTACTTTTTGTTGAACAAACTTTTCTATTTCCTCCTTAGTGTATACTATATCAGAAATTATTTTGTTCCTCCAGGGAAGAATATTTTGAAGATAGCTGTGTACAGCAGTTTGAATCACATGCCTGCTTCTTGACATTATCTGAATAGTGGAATAAAGTCACTCCTCTTCTGCCTGGTGTACAGTCAGTAATCATTTTTTTTTTTTTTTCCAAGATGTGATGTATCTTTATATTGTATTTAGAACTCAACTATCTTCCTTTTTTTGCATTAACAATGTTCATATGTCTGTTATGTACTTGGAGCTTTTCTCCCCGGGCCTCCGCTGAAAATGGACATGTATCCAGTCGGACTCTCCCGGTTAACAAATGTAAAATAAATAATAAATAAATAAATAAATAATTCTCCACAAACACTCTGCTGGATCCTGCTTTTGGTCCTTTGTCTGCTGGTAGGATTGCATATTTACTATTAAAGGTCTAGGTTGCTTTGTCATACCCTAGTTTGGAGCATACGGATGATGTGCCTTTCAATTATCATCTCCTGCTGTGGAATTCTCATCCAGTTGCTTATTTGTGCTTTCATAAAATGAATACAGTCTGTTCCTTCTAGCTTCTCCGATACAGCAGAAAATCACAGGTTTTCCCTACGTGTCCTGTCCTCTAATTCTGTTATTTTTTTAACATCTCTTCTTGAGCAGTCTCATATTCAGCCAGCCTTTTCTTCATTTCGACCTCTGATATTTGCAGTTTTATCACCTCACCTGAATATCTGTTTAAAGCTTCTTTCATTTTTTCCAGCCTTTTGTTATTTCATTTTATATACTCTATCAATGTTTTGTTTATTTTAACCAGGTCTGTGTACAGTTGCCTTATACTTTCCTCTAAGTTACTGGAAGTCTGTCTTGAGCTTGCACTTCTTTTTGCTGAACAGCTGCAGTACTCTTCCCAGTCAGTGATTTTTCTCAATTTTTATAGCTAACTTTCTTTCAGGTCCTCTGTTTTTCTTTTTTCCTGGCATTCAGGCAGTGCACTTACTAGCCAGTTACTGAATTTTACTCAGAAATATAAGTCCACTGTTATTTTCTGCTGAGTTTCTATTTTCACACTGGTATCTTTTCATATTTTGGTGAATAACTTTGATAAGGAACATGTCAGTATGCTGAGTAAGGTCTCATGTTGAAGAGGGCATCAGTACTTACATTGTGGTCTAAGGACCATCCTACTAAACTGTTTTTCAAATGTTATAAATGAATAAAAACCCTCAACATGTGCTTCATCTTCGAGTGATACTAAATTAAAATGTAATACACAAACCTGCATTAAATATGTCAATGAAAGTTTTACCTAGTAAATAGATTGAAATGCTAAAGATGCCTGCGCTGAAGCACATGTTGTATGCATATACAAATGTTACATATTTTTCATATTTTGGTGAATTACTCCATTAAGAAAAATGGCAACATGATAATTAAGACATCATTATGAAACTGCTACTGAAATGCGCAGCTTCATGTAATAACATGAAATGTCAGTAGCCCACATGGAGAGATACTGCAGTTTTTTACTTGTTGGATTATGAAAATTAATATCTTTGTCATATTTCTGTCAATATATGTGCAAGGAAGAAAGGCAAGGCTCTGGGTGAAGTCAAATATTGGCAGCGTTTTCAGTATAGTATTAGAAATGGATTCTCTGAAAATAAGCTCAGATGCACTATTGCAAGCAGTTCAGCATTCCTGAGCTGCTCTGGAGTGAATGAGTTAATGGGCATTTATATATCATCTTAGAAGCTCTGGAATATCTTGGTATTTGCTCCACTGTTCGGTTTCGCACTGTTACTAGAATTGCTGCCCTATGGGCCCAGGTTGCGTCTGAAAAGGGTCTAAGGACCTGCCCATCTACCTGGTTTTCAAGTGTTATAAATAAGTAAAAACCCTCACCAAGTGCTTCAGTATGGAGAGATACTAAATTAAAATGGAATGTACAAACTTGCAGAAACTATGAGAAAAAATAGTCTTCCAGTGTGATATAAATTTAATAACAATTTTACATGTTTGGATGATAAATTCCCCTTGCAGCTGCAAAGCTGCCATAAAAAATGAAAATAATCTCTTATCCAATTGTTAGGTCATCTTTAACATTCTAATCTGTTTACTAGGTAAATCTTTCATTGATATATATTTAAAAAACATGCTCCATCACACTCCAGATCTTATCATCACACATAATTTTCCTTTTTTTTTCCTGGTGTTTTCACACATGTAAAGACATCTCTTCAGTGTCAGATCAGATTTTTTCCTCCCACTCATCCTCTATTTCTGTAGTAGCATCAGTTTCTCACTGCTGTGCAGTCTGCCTAATTGGGCAAGTCCCATGGATAACTCTTTTATTTCCCCATTTGTTTTATCTGGACCGTTATAAGTCATCATTTATCATTTCAGAGAACTGCTTTCTACTAGTTGAACTACATGCTGTATAGCACAACTGTGCCATATTTCACCCTTTCTATTTCCTTTTGCAGATATTTGCACAGATTGAAAATGTCAGAATATGTGTAAATTAAGACAGAAGGAAATGGCAATTTTAAACTTAAATATTTCTAAACCAGCTCTGGTGGCATAAAGGGATAAAGCCTTATTATGGTTCAGGCAGCCTGAGTTTGATTATCACCTCAGGTATCTAATGGAGCTAGCAGGGGAGAATGGGCATACCTACCTTAATGGGAAGGTTGGGGGCAGAGCATATTAAGTACTACTGCAAACTGTCATTGAAGGGATGGTGATGCAAATGCAGTGTGGGTGTGTGGAGGCATGCCCTGGCATGGGGAAGCTGTTATGGTCCTCTGCTGTGATGCGGTTTCATGTCTCCCTCCCCCAGAGGTGGTGTTAGGGCCATTGCAAACACCCTCATTTTGGAGATGCTGGCAAGATCAGAAAATATACTTGTGGCTGCCTGAAAGATGGTCTCCTCTTGATAGCACTCACCATGACACTGTGAAATCTCCAGTGTCAGAGAACAAATGAGCCTTGGGTAATTGGGAGGAAGCTTGATGGTTGACAGGTATGTGCTCTTTCACTTCTACAAAGAACAAGCAATGTTTCACTGTCAGTTCAGAGTAATGGTAGTGTACAAATGCAGATCTTGCAATGACAAATCTTTTTCTGCCTGGTTGCCACTATTTCCACAGTATGCATTCATTTTTGTAATACACAAAGAATTCTGTCCTTACTTGTCTGTGCTTCTTATATTTGATTTCCGAATCTGCCAGTGACAAGTGTTTCACAAATGCTTTCCTCAGGGAATCTCTCATAAACCCATTCCACTCCACCATCCTGATTTTCATTTATCATCAAGTCCATCTTTTCCTCAACTTCCAAAACTCCATGAGGCCTTAGATTTTGCTTTCCTGCCTTATCTTACACTCCATTTAGCTGCTGCTCAGTCTGTGACAATTACTTTAATGTTTCAACTGTCTTGTTGCAAATCTGACACACTTGTTGCTTAACAGGTGTGATTGCTGCCTGCTGTTTGTATAGATGGTCTGCAAAATCCATTTTGTGTATAACAATCTAATTGTGTTCCACATCTCAGTCCATATAGGCTTCATAATGTTCATGGCCTCCACAATGTTCTGTCTTAATACATTTTTGGCTTCTGTACTCATTTTTTGCAGAGTTTCATGGTGACCCCCATTTTGACTCTCAACTAAATCTCTTTCAAAATACTCTTTGATTCCATCACAATGTGCAATGTTAAGTTGTCAATCTCGCCTTCATTCTTGCTGGATGGGTTCGGAGCCGATCCTCGGCTCCGACTCGGCACTTGCTTTAGCTCGAGAACTCCTTTTACCAGCTCGAGGCAACCCTATATCCCATGATGCAAGGCGGAACTACCTCAGATCTCGTTTGCCGCTTAGCGAAAGAGGTCTCCTTAGCCAGCTGAGGTGAGTTTTTCTTAGTAAAATAAGAAAAGTGTAGTTAGGAGTTTATTTCCCTTTTTGAGCGTCAGTTTAGTCTGTAATCTAGTTACAGCCCTACCCTTTCCCTCTTTTTCAGTCCTTCTGTAAACTTTTATAAGTTAAGTTACAGTAATTTAGTCAAGCCTAGTTCCCTCCTGGTTATCCCTCCCTGTGTGTTTGTGTAGGGATTAAGTTGTGTGTTTGTGGGGACTGTTTGTGTCTATCCTTTTTAGGATGTCTAGAGAAGGCAAGGTCTCAGGCTTCAAGAAGTGTGACCAGTGCTGTCAGAAAATGTCCCTGACAGACGGTCACACTTCTTGTGTGTATTGCCTGGGGCCTTTGCACCTGCAGGACTCCTGTGCGTTGTGTCATGCTTTTAGCCAGAGAGTCCTGCAGGAAAGGAGGAACAAACTTATCCTCCGAGGTTTACTTAAACCTGAGGTTCTCCTCCTAAGTCAGGAAAACCTCACAAGCCACCGAAGGCTCAGGCTACAGTGTCCAAGCCTCCTCCGGTGGCTTGGCTCCGTCGGAGCCGACATCGCTCGGCTGGAGTCGATACTGTTTCTTCAAAGTAGTGGGTTCGGTGCGGCCGGCTCCGATACCCTGACTTCTGATGACCTTGTCGGCTCCGGCTGGAGCCGACACCTTATCAACATCGGGCGATATCCTCGGCTCCATCTGGAGTTCAAGGGACTTCGGCTCCGATGGTTTCGACCCATAAGAGATCCCGGTCCCCTTCTATTATGAGTATTCACTCGGCTCCGGGGTCTCCTCTTTTATCGGAGCGGAGCCATCGGAGCCGGTCTTCGAGATCTTCCAGGCTGTCTGACCACGACTTGGAGAGGGTGGTAAGCAGGCTGTTGAAGTCTCAGGCACTGGCCCAAATGCTCCATAGCCCGTCTCAACAGACTGCGGCTATAACCCCTATCATTGAGCTTCCTCCTCCGACTCCACACCAGAGTTCGGAGCCGGAGCTTCTTGGGACAGCGACTGTTTCGATGCCGGAGCCGATACATCTTTCGGCTCCGTCGTCCTCGGCTCCGATCTCTTCCTTGAGACCTTCCTTGGAAGGATCCGGTCGTCGGGTTTCCACTGTCGGCTCCGAGGGGGCTAGTGGCATCGGACCCTTGTCCGACCCCACTCTCCCTCTCGGGGCTTCGGCTCTGGTAAGCTCGGCACCGACATCGGCCTCGGAGCCTTCTCTCTCTTTGGAGCCGACCATTCCTGTCTCTTCGGAGCGGGTGTGTTCTTGTCTCCCGGAGAGGAGCCTTTGAGGTGATGAGGAGTGTCCTGGCCTCAGAGCCAGGTCAGCGGTCCGTCCCTCTAGCTCCTCCCTCATTAGTGCCTGCAGATGCCTCTTGCCAGCCTCTTGCTCTCAGGCCCAGGGATCCATCGCCCCAGGTTTCCCCACTGGGAATTTCCTCCTCTTCCGAGGTTTCTCCTGATCCTGCAGGGGAACCCCCTCGGAAGAGGACGTGTAAGAGGAAACACACAGACTCCCCCGAGTCTACTACATCTGATACCGACTTAGATGAGTCGGAGGGTTCCCCGGTCCCCTCTGAGGATGTCTCCTTTTCAGACATCCTTGAGCTCCTCAAACAGAGGGGAATTGGCCCTCCATTGACCCCTCCGAGGATGAGTCGGTATACCTGGAGGCTTTGGATCCCGACCCTCCACCTCCTGGGTGTCTCCGCCTTCGACCCACTCATGCAGGTAGTGGCTCGGAAGGCGTGAAGCTCCAGATTCTGTGGAACCTGTCCCCAGGAGACCATCCAAGTTCATCACGGCCCCTTCGGATAAACAGTTCCTTTCCAAAGGTGTCTCTGTGGATGCTATGGTGGTGGCGGCGGCCACTAAGAAGGAACTGGCGGATCCTTCAGTACCTGTCCATCCTCCTAATAAGGATTCTAGGACCATGGACAGGTATGGAAAGCGGATGTTTTCTTCAGCGACCTTTGCTATGCGTTCGCTGAATTACCTTTGTCACTTCACCAGGCTTCAACGAGATATTCTCAAGGAACTGGGAGAAGTAGTCCAGGATCCTTCTGCTGCTGGGGCTCAGGAAAAGATTGCCTCACAGCTTGCTGTCCTGAATTCCATATCTAACTCCTCCATGCGGCTCATATCTTATGCGGCTGATGGAGCGAGCAGGGCCGCAGGCACAGGTGTTGCTCTTAGACGCCAAGCCTGGATGCGGCTGTGTAATTTTGCGGACCCCTTTAAGGCGTCCTTCACCAACACCCCCTTTGATGGTTCGGCTTTGTTGCGACCTCAGGTGAAGGATACTTTGACCAGATGTGAGCAGGACGGTAAAACTCTTTCTGCCGTTGGAGTCCAGTTTTCCACTCCTTCTAGACCTTATCCCAAGGGTCAGAAGGGGAAGATGTGGTTCAAAAGCCCAAGGAGCTACACCGGACACACATGGTCAGTTTACCCCAGAGGCAGAGGGGTAACAATACAGACGCAGCCCTAGAGGCAGGGGGGGGTCCTCAGAACCAGGACAACAGGGAATCTCTTCCTGAGAAGCCCTTTCAGCATCCCTGAGGTGTTGCCCAACTGTCCACCCTTGGAGGCAGTCGGGGGAAGAATTTCACTGTACCCAGTAGCCTGGCAATCCCTATCCCAAGAGAAGTGGGTACAGTCGATCATATCCGAGGGTTACAAAATCCCCTTCGAAAGGTTTCCCGTACCTCTACAATCCCTTCCAGACATCTCACCCGGTCAAAGGGATTTGGCAAGACAGGAGGTTTCAAAACTCCTGGAAAAAAGAGCCATCCAGACAGTGCCGGCAGACCAAGTAGGATCCGGCTTCTACTCAAGATTCTTTTTGGTCCCCAAAAGGACGGGAGATTGGAGACCGATACTAGACCTAAGCAGACTGAACAAGTCTGTCATGAAGGCAAGATTCCGGATGGTCACGCTGCAATCCATTCTGCCCTTTCTGGGCAAGGACAACTGGATGTGCTCTATAGACCTTCAGGATGCGTACTATCACATAAAGATTCACAGACGCTCCAGAAGGTTTCTCCGCTTTCGGCTGGGAGCCAGTCATTACCAATTCAGAGCACTGCCCTTTGGCCTCACTTCAGCCCCCAGAGTGTTCACCAAATGCATGGCAGTGGTCACAGCTCACCTGAGACGTCGAGGATTCCAGGTGTTTCCTTATTTGGACGACTGGCTCCTCTCCGCCACCACCAAGCATCAGCTTCTTCGGTCCAGGGACTACACCCTACAGCTTTGCAAGAAACTGGGAATTTCGGTAAATTTCGAAAAATCCTCTCTGCTGCCTTGCCAATCTATCACCTTTATAGGCGCAGAGTTAAATACCGTCAAAATGTTAGCCAGGCTAACAGATCAAAGGATTCTGGACATCCAGAAATTTGTTCGGCTTCTGTTACTAAGCAACAAGATCAAAGCCAGGTTTGTCTTGAAAGTTCTAGGCCTAATGGCTGCGGCCATTGTTCTTCTTCCACTGGCTCGCTTCCACATACGTCTCCTGCAGTGGATGTTATTCACGCAGTGGTCGTACCACAATCTTCCTATGAGACACGAAATCTTGGTGACACAGTCGTGCAGGGCTCATCTACGATGGTGGATATCTTCCCTCTTCTTCATCAGGGCCGACCCTTTATTCCCCTCCTCCAGTTGCCACCGTCACCACGGATGCCTCTCTGATCGGGTGGGGGCATTATCAGGGCAGGATGGTCCACGGACGTGGCAACCCATAGAATACCATCTGCACATAAATGTCCTGGAGATGAGAGCAGTGCTTTTAACGTTGCAAGCCCTCGGCGACTTTCTTCCCACGGGACTATTGCAGTACAAACGGACAACATGTCTGTGGTCTGGTACATCAACAAACAGGGCGGAACCAGGTCCTATCCGTTATGTCGAGAAGCTCTCAGACTTTGGCAATGGGCGATCTCTTCTCAGCGGTTTCTGATAGCAACGCACATCCCCGGCAGGTCCAACCTATTGGCGGACAGGCTAAGCAGATCTATTCTGATGCCTCACGAGTGGTCTCTCAATCAATCTGTAGTGGATCAGATTTTTCTGAAGTGGGGCACTCCTTGTTGCGATCTTTTCGCTACCCCTCAAAACAGCAAGTGCCCAGATTACTTCACACTTTTTTCCCTTCCAGGCCAACCCTTGAGAGACTCTCTAACCCAGGATTGGCCTCGGGGACTTCTTTATGCTTTTCCTCCCTTTCCATTGATTCCACAAGTCATTCAGAAAGCCACCATTTTGAGAGCCAAATTGATCCTCATTGCTCCATATTGGCCTCGACAAATTTGGTTTCCGTCTCTACATCGTCATCTTCTGGTGCAGCCCTGGCATCTGGACCCAGTTCCGGATCTTTTGATCCACCAGTCGGGTCAGCAGCACCGGGCCATTCATTCTCTCAACCTCACTGCTTGGTTGCTCCACTTCCTTCCCTAGCCAGGCTACCAATGATTTCTGACTCAGTCAGAGACATTTTAGTGTCTTCTTTGAAGTCGTCCACTAGAACTATTTATGCTAGCAAGTGGCGATGTTTTTCAATTTGGGCAAACGCCAGAAATATTGATCCTTTTACGGCTCCTGTACATTCTGTTTTGGATTTCCTGGCGGAGGTTTTTCATTCAGGATCCTCGTCATCTACAGTCAAAGTACAACTGGCTGCTATTTCCAAGTATCACGTTGGCTTGCATGACAATAACATCATGTCTCATAGGTTATGCAAGGCCTTTTTGAGAGGAGTTTTTCTCCTAAAACCGCCTGTGAAACATCCTCCTCCGCAATGGGATCTAAACTTAATGTTGGCATCTCTAATTCTACCTCCTTTCGAACCGTCTGCTACATGTTCTTTAAAGTTGTTGACGTGGAAAACTATATTTTTACTGGCTGTTACTTCTGCAAGAAGAGTTTCTGAGATTCAGGCCCTCTGTATTCGTTCACCTTATCTGGTTTTTCATAAGGATAGGGTTTCGTTAAGAACTAACCCTTCCTTTCTTCCCAAGGTTTATCTCAAACCAATATTAACCAATCTATAGATCTACCAGTTTTCTTTCCTAACTATTCTGACAGAGCTGAACAGAAGCTGCACTTTTTGGATGTCCATCGTCAGCTCAGATACTACTTGCATAGGACTAAACAAATTAGAAAATCAGACCAATTGTTTGTCTCCTATGCAGAAAACAGGTTAGGTCTTCCAGTTTCTAAAGTGACCTTATCTAGGTGGTTGACTTCCACCATTTCCTATGTGTACTCTCTCAGGGGCAAACAACTATCTTCTAAGCCAAAAGCACATTCGACCAGGAGTCTATCCACTTCTGTAGCCTTTCAGGATAGACTTCCCATTGACACTATTTGTGCAGCAGCTACTTGGGCCACGCCTCATACCTTTGTGTCTCATTACAAGTTGGATTTGGCCTCCAGAGATAGGGCCAGCTTTGGTTCCACAGTTCTCAAGAGTCTGTTCCATTGAGCCACCCGGGATACAGGTGCTAGGGACACGGTCCCATCCAGCAAGAATGAAGGCGAGATTGACAACTTAACATTTAGAAGTTATGTACCTACCATAACGTTCCATGTTAGTTGTCTTCTCTCTTCTTTCTTGCGTCCCTCCCTCCTTCCCCCTGGCCTGGACAGATCTTGGAGAGTTCCTATTAGATTGCTTCCTCTGGAGCATTGTTATGAGGACTTCTTTTAGGAACCATGGTTCCTAATTATGTTAGGATAGTCTTTAGCAGGGTCAGTTAGCTGCCAAACGAGATCTGAGGTAGTTCCGCCTTGCATCATGGGATATAGGGTTGCCTCGAGCTGGTAAAAGGAGTTCTCGAGCTAAAGCAAGTGCCGAGTCGGAGCTGAGGATCGGCTCCGAACCCATCCAGCAAGAAAGAAGGCGAGAGAAGACAACTAACATGGAACGTTATGGTAGGTACATAACTTCTAATTTCTTCCTTTGCCAGCCAGGAGCTGACATCTTCACTTCCTAGTTTACTAAACACCATGTCAGATACATCAGTTTTCTTTAACAATATACTGGTTTTAACTTTTAGGTGGATGTAGTAGGCAAAAGACTTCAGCAAGCACTGAGCATACATCTCTAAATTGACATTTTTAATCAGAATTATTGAAAAAGCTGTGTATACACAGTTTGACTTACATTTATCTGCTCATGAATTCGTGGACCCCTACCAGTCTGTTTTTTTCTCACTCATGATAATAATGAGACTGTCCATATCACTGTGGTAAGTGACTTCCTTATGACAAGAGATCCTGCTTAATCTTCTTGGGGGCATACAGCACTGCTGACCTTGATATCCTGACTGAGCATCATTTTTACCATGGTCTGATTTTGAGTGTCCTAGCATGCTTTGCATCCTGTCAGTCAGGACATATCCAAGTAGTTTTGTCATATACTAATTCCTCTCACCCATACCTTTTGAGTGAGAATTGCCACAAGGGTTTGTCATGTGCCTAATAGTGTTCACAGTGTTTGCAGTGTTCTTAAAAGGACTCTTGTATAAGAAGGAGGGATTTAGTGTTATCCTCATAACAATCAGTTATAGCCCTTTCACTCGGGGTACTTTTGGAGATTATACGACATTCATTATATTATTCACTGTTGCAGTATGATTACAATTGTCATTTCTGCTGCAGAAGCCAGAACCCAGCTTTCATAACTTTTCACCCTTTCCTCTCCAGTTATGGTGGATACCCCTCCAACCTAGACATTAGCATATATGTGGTGCAAGAGAGACAGCTGCTTGTGACATCTTCTTTTTACACCGCCGGGTGGCTAGCCCTATTGCAGTAGTTCATTTGTACCCCTCACTCGCACACACACTCACACAAATGGCCAATTTAGAGTGTCCAATCCACCTGCTACATGTCTTTGGAATGTGAGAGGAAATCGGAGCACCCGGAGGAAACCCATGTGACCACAGGGAGGACATGCAGACTCCACACAGAAGGCACCCCAGCTGAGAATCGAACCGGAGAACATCTTGCTATGAGGCGACAATGGTAACCACTGTACTACCACTGCCACCCCCTGCCTATGTTAATATCTTTAGTTTATTATTTGCAATAGTCTACAATAGATCTTTGTCTGTTCTGATACTAGGTGTTGCTTTTATCACATCTATCTTTTTAAGTATTTTTGTTGATCTGCTCCCTCTTTTATACTCTTCTAACAATGACACTTCTTGTCTTAATTGCTTTATAGTTTTCTCTGTTCAGTGCTTCCATGATAGTATTTGATTTCTTCCCTTTCTTTCCTTTATTACCCTGTGTTTTTTTGTGGTAATTAATTTAGCTGCACATAATATAGCCTATTTATTTCTGTTATATCACATGAATTTGTTTTAAGTTCCCTCTTTTGAATTTCTCCAAGACTTTTGGGTTTCTAATACCATGATGGGAATGGACCCCATTCCTAAGTCAAAGTATGATTAAAGTTCTTGAAATTACTATGGTTTCAATCTTTGATGTTAGGCAAAAGTGCTCTTTGCAGCACCCACAAAGAGTCACCCTGGGATATCCCCCTTTGAAGTTTTATCGGAATAATAATTTGTCCTTTATCGTGGCTTAACTGCAAAGTGGTGTGCACTGTTTCATGGTTGCTGTAATGTAATCAATCAGTGTAGAGTGTATCTTATACATTTTTTAAGCACTCTTTTATCCATGAATGTGGGATACTGTCAAATATTTTTTATAGTCTGCCAATGCCATACTTAGATTCTTCTCCTTTCTACAGTTCAACATTATGACTTTATTTAACAACAAATTATCCTTTGTTCCATATGACTTTATTTTGTTACCCTTTTGTTCTGTTGTCATGATTGCATTTTCTTCTAAATGACTATAAACTCTTTTGGCATCAATTCCTGGTTATAGATTATACATCATCGGAAGGCAAGTTATTGGTCTGTAGTTTTTAGGATAGCTTGCAGGTTTGCTCTTAAGTGGGAGTATTGATTTTCTTGTGGAGGGTGGCCTAATGGTTAAGGTATTTGCCTTACAAACACGAGGTGCAGGGTTTGAGTCTCACAAGGGATAATTGGCTAGGCTTAAAATGGCTTGCAAGGGCAGTTAGCTTAGTACTAATCTATGAACCTATGAACCTATGTTGGTGTCTGCTCAAGGTGCACATATAAATAGTTCTTACTCATGGCTAAATCTTCAAGTAAAGATGTTAATACTTTTAGCCAGAGGTTAGGTACTAAATGTGGGCTTGGTGTTTTCCACTTAGGAGCTTTTCTTAACTTTGTTTCAATTTCTCTGGCCTTTACTTCATCCCATTTTATATCATGTAGGACTGATCTTCTTATTCTTTCTTTTACTTCAATCCGTTCAGTTTTTTTTTTGTTATGTTCCACAGGATCGTCATAGATATTTCTCCAAAAGGTATCTATTTCTTCTTTTTTTGGTGGTGTTTCAATTCCTTTTGCATTGTTTTCCATTTTTGTCTAAGGGTTTTTTGGGGTTATCAATACATTGCATATTTTTTACTTTTCCTTTATATTTATCTGCATATCTTCTAAGTTTTTTCTGCCTTTGCTGATATTTTTTGTTTATTATTTGTGATAGTGCACAATAGATCCTAATCTATTCTGCTACTGCACATTGCTTTTATCACATCTATCTTTCTGAGTATTTTTGTTGATCTGTTCCGTCTTTTGTACTATTCTAACAGTGACACTTCTTAATTGCTTTATAGTTTTATTTATTTGATACTTTCATGATGGCATTTGATTTCTCCATTTCTTTTTCCTTACTGACCTGTGTTTTTTGTGGTAATACTTTATGTGTTATTAATTTAGCTGTACAATAATATATCCTGTTTACTTCTGTTATATCCCACACATTTTTATGAACAGTCCTAATTGCTATGTTCATAGGTAGATACTAGGTTATGTGCCCTAGGGCATTTATAAGCCTAGCCAGAGTGTATTTGACTTCCGCCTCCCTATTAGATTAGCCTACTGTGCCTCTATAAAGTAGGTCACAGAAGGTACCCTTTAAGATTAGTTTACTGTGCCTCTGTCTAGCAGGGACACAGAAGAGATCCCAGGGGTGAATTTGCGATTTCCCATCCACGCGTCCAGATTTCGCATGAAGGGGGTCAGTGAGGGGCTATGTCTAACATGAATTGGGATTCTATTCCAGAGTGAGGGGAGCCTCTGGGAAATGAATCTGTCCCTCCAGCATGTCCTATTTATTTTTCTGCTGAGGTTTAAGTCCCTGGAGTGTGTAGCTCTAAGGGACTTGGATTTTTTGAGGTGGAGCATGTCCATTAATTCTGGGTTTGACATGGCTTTGTACGTCAGGCATAGATCACCTCTGAGTAGGCGGTAAGCAACTGAGTAGAGCTGGAGTTTCTTTAGTCGAGCTGCATAGGACATCTGTTTGTAGCCCATGATCCTCTTGGTGAGGTACTTTTGGGGTCTCTCCAGTTGCTGCAGGTGTCGGGTAAGGTACATCCCAGAAGGGGCACTGTATTCAATTATGGGCCTGATGAGTGACAAGTAGAGGGGCACAATGACCTCTCTTGATCTAGATGCGAACCCTTTCGTGATAAGGTGGGCTATATAGAAGGTCTTTCTAACCACTTTGGCAATGTGATTATCAAAGGAGAGATTACTATCTACGTTGGTCCCCAAATCTCTAATTACTTCTTCCGTACTTACTGGATTACCACCTATGTGGTAATTTGTGGGCACCTTGTTTTTCCCAAAGGGGATGACTATGCACTTTTTAGCATTTAGCTTGAGGCCGTGGCTCTGGCCCCAAGCATCCGTCTCTGTGAAACCCTTTTGGAGGATGCTTTTGTCAGCTGGAGATTCGATTATGGCCCCCAGTTTGCAGTCATCTGCGAACTTTGTCAGCCATAACCCCCCCCCATGTTAGCCTGAACCTCAGAGAAGTATATACAGAACAAGAGAGGTCCCAGAACCGAGCCCTGTGGGACGCCACTTGTAACTGGTTTGGATTCGGACATGGCACCTGTGATTCTGACCATGTTTGTTCTATCCCTGAGCCAGTTTGCAACCCATCTTGTGATGTAAGGGTTGATATTTAAGCTGGTAAGCTTATTTATGATGCCCAAGTGGGGTATTGTGTCGAAGGCTTTTGCGAGGTCCAGGTAGGCTGTGTGGACTACCTTGCCCTCATCTATGGCTTTGGTAACTGTGTCAAAGAAATCAACTCGGTTTAAGAGGCAAGATCTGCCCTTAACAAAGCCGAATTGGGTAGGGTCCAGTGTCTTGAGGCTCCCAATGGCTTTGTTTATGAGTTCCATGATAATATGCTCCATAGCTTTACAGACCAGACTAGTCAGGCTTATGGGGCGATAGTTCCCGGGGTCCGTTGTGGCACCACCTTTGTGGAGTGGGACCACTGTAGCTGTACACCATTCGTTGGGTACATATCCTGTAGTAAGGCTAAGTTTGAACAGTGACTTAATGTGAGGGTTAAGTTCTTCTTGGAGCTCATGTAAGACACAGCCTGGGACATTGTCCGGTTCCATAGATGCTGCGTTTTTTGCTTTGGAGAAGGCAGCTTTCACCTGTGCATCTGTGATGTCAGGGAGGTTACATTCATTTGGGATAGGCATTTGCTCCTTTGGGGGGAAAGGGGGGGAGAAGTTTGTGCTGAATCTGTCTGCCAGGATGTTGGCTATGTCTGTAGGTTCGGTATATTTTGTACCATTATGCAACAATTCAGAGCATATCTGGGAGTTTCCACCCATATTCCTGACATAACTAAAGAAGGCCTTGTGATTATCTTTAGAGTCTAGGGCAATTTTTCTTTCGAAACTGGCCTTTGATGATTTTATGAGGGATCGAAGTTTCTTGCTAATACTGATCAGAGATGCCTTCCCTTTTTGGGATTTTGCTCTGTCATGTAGTAGCTTCCTCCTTCTGTTGTATAGCTTATTTATGGCCGGGGTACACCAGACAGGTCTCCTGTTTTTGGAGGAGTGAGTCTTGGTTTTATTTGGGATAGTACGATCCATGCATTCCTGCAGGTGCTCATAGAATGCATTTGTAAAGGATTCTGCGGATTGGGCTGTATTATCCTCTGGCCTGAGGGCTTTGAATGATTCCACCTCAGTCTTGAGAAGTGCAAAGTTGGCTTTTGAGAAATTCTTTACCGTGATTTCCTTGGCTGGGGGTGGGGACGGAATATGGATGTCCAGGGAAATTTGTTTATGGTCCGATCTTATACAAAGGAACCAGCCAGCAGACCAAACCCTGGTGAATAAGTGCATTTAATGAATAATGCAATAAAGACAGCAAAAGTACACAGACTGGTTTCGGCTGGTTAATACACACAGCCTTCCTCAATGTAAAAGAAGTCACTCAAGAACTGTCATTTAAATATCAAACAAAACAATGTGATTGGTTACACTTAAAACTGTTCATTTAATCCTGGTGGAAATAAACCACCTAACTTAATAATCCATTTTTTTTCTTTGGAACACAATAGAGAATGCCAGCCGGTTTTATTTTGTTTGTTACCCTTGATAGTATCAATAATGGTAAATAAGAAATTAGCAGTTGGATGAACTACCTGATGTTTAAATAGAGCATTGTGTACTCTACCATTCTATATGTTACTGATGTGTTCAGAGATTCTAAGTCTTAATGGTCTGGACGTTTGTCCCACATAAAATATGGTCCGATCTTACCAATGAGGGGTTTACCTCTGGTGTGGAACATAGAGTCCCCATGTTGGTGATGACCAGGTTCAATATGTTGTTCCCTCTTGTGGGAGTGGTGACCAGTTGTTCCATTGCGTTAGAGTTTATAAATTCAAGGAACCGTTGGGCGAGGGTGTTTGGGCTGGAGTAGTTTTCCCAGTCAATGTTTGGGTAGTTGAAGTCACCCAATAACATAGTGTTTGGAGAGACCTTCATATTCTCCAGTGTTCTCAGGAATGCCAAGTGGGGTTTCTGTAATAGGGAGGGTGTCCTGTAGCAGGCTACAAACTGAAAGGCAGTTTTTCCCGCTGTTAGTTGCACATGGATGGTTTCTGATGCTTCGTGCAGTGCCACTAACCTGGAGGTGTAGGTATCTTTGATGAATATAGATACTCCCCCTCCTTTTGTGCTTCGGTCCGAGTTTTGGGGCCGAAACGCATGGTATGAGTTATAACCTGGTAGTGCTGGGGTGCTCACAGGATCCTTGAACCAGGTTTCTGTTACTGCACAGACATCAATTTTCTCCATACTGAGGAGAGCCTCGAGTGCGTGCATCTTGAGGTTTAGACTTCTGGCATTGAGTAGCATTACCTTTAGTTTTTTTATCCTTGGGTTGTCTATGGAGGTGGGTTTGTCCTTTGAGCCTTGCCTAAAAAAGGCACTATGGGGGTGGCAAGAGCCTTGGCCAGTATACGAAAGCCTAAGGGTGACAGGTGCAAGCCGTCCCTAGCGAAGCAACGTGGCTTGTCGAGCATGTTATCCCAGGCTGACAGACACTGGATCCCCTTTGAATGACACCAATACTTTAGCCAATTGTTTAAACTGATCATTTTGTCTTTATACTGTGGCATCATTCTTGGTGAGGGCAATATGCTACTCAAGGTCAGGGTCATACCAGCCTGGGCTACATGATCAGAGAGCTCCTCTATGTCTCTTTTCATGTAGTCCAGGGAAGTACATCTCAGGTCATTCACACAAGCATGGACAATGACAGAGTCATACTTGTACTTGCTTTGGAGTGACCTGAGTGCTTGCGTTATGTGGCAGATCCTGGCACCCGACAGGCAGCTTACAGTGACCTTCTTCTTGTTCAGTCTGGTGAGCGGGACGTCAGTGTGCCGGACAATAGAGTCCCCTATAACAAGTGTATTTGGTGTGTTATTTGGCCTTAAGGGCTGTGACTGTGAGGCACACTGAGGCACACTGATTTTGTGAGGTATGTGATTCATGGGTATTGTTGAGGGGTGGCTGTTGCTTGGATATCTGCTTAGGAGGTCTTTGTTGTTTAGGCAGATTTTTATTTAGAGCCTCTGAGTATGTTTTTGTGTACTTATATGTTGGGTATGCAGATGCAATAGGTCTGTGTGAAACTGGATATTTGGTGCGGGTGGTTACTTTTTCCTCCTGACTGACTGTGCCAGTCTTGGGTTGAGAGAGCTCTGCCTCCAGTTTGGCTGTGTAACTGCATCTCTCACATGTATTATAGTTTGTTTGAAGGAGGAGAGGGTTGTCTGTGTACATAAGGCAATTGTAACATTGCCTCAAAATTCCCAGATTCACCAGCTGGACTGGAGAGTAACCCTGAAGCTGACCATTAGACATACCAGATTAGTATAGGGAACTGTTTTTTTACTGATCAGATTGGGGAAGGGAACTGATTTTTCAGTTGATCAGGAAGGACCAATCGGGAGCCTAATACTTATGAGAAGTCAAGGAGGGTGTAGTGCTCTAGTTAGTTAGTGTTTCCTTATAAGAGCTGAGCAAGTGCAGGGCTTTAGAAAGAGAATAGAGTGATTACTTTGAGAGTTTGAACAGTTCTAAGGGAAAAAGTGAAGAGCAGACTTTGTGGAGCCTGGAATAGTTTAAACCTGTTTAGGCGGTGCTGCCCGACACTGCTCAGTGCGCAAAAGCGCGCAAAAAGAGAGTTGTAGGGTTTTAAGAGAGAGAGAGAGAGATCAAGGAGTTTAGAATTGATCCAAAATGGCCAATAAAACTACAGCTTTTAGGCAGTAACCACTCCTCCAGGGACAGGCAGGCTGTTCAGTGTTAACCACTGCCACTGGTGAACACAGAGACTTCCCTTTAGCCCAAGCAAGCACTGGCCTTCTAGAAACTTCCAAACAGTTCAGAACAGCAAATCTTTAACTGAACTTTCTTAACTTTCAGAAGGGTTTTATTGACTTTTTGTAGTTTATTTCTTTCATTGATCTTAATATGTCTGTTTTTATTTTTGTGTCTTTCGGCTTTTCCCGGTTAGGGGTCGCCACAGCGGAACTCCGGTCCGCTAATGGTTGGCAGTTGATTTTCACGTACCGGCTTGCCAGGCCTGACGCACAACCTTACACCCATTCATGCATGTCTCCGCGCAGAAGACGCTCTAGCTGAGAATCAAACCAGACAGCGTCTTACTGTGTGGCGACAACGCTACCACAGCACTCTCCATTAAATCAAGCAACTCTTCTCTTAGATCATTTTCTTCTAAACTGAGGGTACATTCATTGTTCTCCACTTTTTGTGGGCATTCTACAGAAAGGTCTGGAATATCTTCCTGTGACATATTTTCTTCAGCTGTATCCTGTGTCATCTGTTGCTCTTTCATATGGGAACTCAGTGCATTTTCACTCCATAACATTGATGGTGTCAGAGTTGCCACAGTTCCTTCCCTTGCTGTGCAACTCCAACTGACCTTTTGTACTGTTTTCCTATGGAAGTCTCCAAAGTATCTTCATATGGTAACTGATCAGATGTTTCTCACTCCACTGGTTTCTCCTTCATTTGGGAATCCATTGCTGTCTCTTGCTGTGGTGTTATCAGAATTAGATTTTCTATATGAAATACTTCACTTTGCAGGTAATCCATAACCTCAGTTTCTGTTTCTTTAACTTCTCCATTATTAATCATCCTTTCTACTTATCCTGTTTTTTTTTTCTTATTTTTTTGTATTGTAAAATTTTCCATATCCGGATGCTCTTCAAATATCTTTGGTGCTGCTCTTTTCTGCATTGATTATTTCTGCTTTCTCCTTTGCATAAATATTGCACCGTATTAAATCTCCTTTTCTTCCCCATGTCCATATTTCATCTTCAGGTGTCATCTGCTCCTCCTGTTTCTCCTTACTTGGGTAACTCACTCCATCATTCTGTGATATAACCTGTGTTAGACTTTCTACACTAAATCCTTCACTTCACAGGTATTCCGTAACTTCAGCTTCTACTTTTTAACTTCTGCTTTACTAATCTTCTGTTCTGTGTTCCATCTTTGTGATTTTATTTTTTGTATTGTGAAATTTAGCATATCTGGATGCCTTTGCCTGTATTTCTCTTCAAATATCTCTGGGGTGCTTTTTCTAACTGATTAATTTGGCTTTTTCCTTTGTGTAAATATTGCATGGTATCAGGTCTGTCTTTCTTTCCCATGTCCATATTTCTTTTTTATACCTTTCAGAATTACATAATGTCTTTCTTATCCTCAGTAGTCCATTCTGTCATCTTTATAGCTCTTTTTTGGCCTATCAGTTTTTGTGGACTACTACTTCCTTCTACAACAGGGTCCATCCTGCCCCCTGAGCCTGGCCTAGCCCCATTGTAGAATTTTACTGTGTAGTGATGATTTTACTGTCATTTTTTCTCAGTCCTAGCATCAGTGTGCCTACCAAGATTGGGCACTTTTTTGTACAGGGACTTGTGCACCCAGCTATCCTTTTTATTTTTTAACCTACTTCTGTCCATGATTTATGCTATATAAAATACAGTCTATATTTCAGTATCGTCTTGGTTAGTCTGATGAAGTGGGCATTGTCCATGAAAGCGTTCACTTTCTCTGTGTTCTATTATATTAAACTGACTTTTGTTAACGTACCTGCTGTGTGCTAGCAACGTGTTTTTCTTTGGATATTTACAATTTTACATCGTTGGCTGCAGGATCCAGGTGAAGAATTTTTCCTCTTGTATATTTCAGTGTCGTCTTGGTGAGCTTTTGTGAAAAACAGGTTCCACTTCATGAAGGTACTCACCAAGACTTGAGGATGAATTCAGTTCCAACAATACTACTCTCCTTTGCTTGTTTACAGTGAGGGATGGGTGATGTTATCATATATTTGTGTGTATGTTTACAGTTTGAGGAGATTTTGAGCATCAGAGCTATAGATGCCAGAATCTTAAGTTAGTAACTGCATCACCTACAGTAAGCAAATCCCTCACAATGACTTTCATAGGCAGTGTTTATTCAGCTTTGCGACAGAGTACAAAGTCACCTCTTTGTCCCTATTGTGCTTGGTTCAATTAGACGACCATTAAGTACAGAGCCAAATCTCTCCAGGACTGTTTGAATCAGAAATGGTTGCAAGCTTTGTTCAAGTTCAGTTACATCAGCAAAGCCATCTGCAGATACCGCATTTGAAAACTGAAAGAAGTGCTTCAGAGAAATCCCAAGTGTCTGACAACTGACACATGGAATCCAAAGGCCACCCTAGGTTTGAGGGTGTCAGGTCCAGTGAAGCAGTCTTTCAGCCCCAGTACAGATGCCTATTTAAACTAAGGTCTGTCTACTGGAGGCTGCCACTTGCTTGGTTGATGGTATGTCATCTTGAGACAAAACACAGAAGCATTCAGTTGCTGTGGATGCCTTTTTGTGGATATTTGATTCCAACATCCACATTCTGATAAGCCAGGGTGAGGGCAATATTTTCTTGGTTCTGGTATGCAAGGACATCTGCATTTCTAAGATAGAGGTCACCTATGCACACCCACAACCTGAGATCTCTATGGTGGCTATCACTCCTAAATGCAGGGCCAAGCTGTCCAAGTCATGGGTATCTGTTTCTTGTCTCAGTATGAGCTGAGCAGGCTGTTTTCTTGATTCCCCTAGCAGGACTCCTCAAGAGATCTGATGAAGTTGGCTCAAGACTGTTATTTTTCTTAAAATTCTGCAGTTATTGTCAGAAAAGCCATCAGTGTCTGTGTTTCTACTGTAAAAAGAAAGTAGGAAACATTCCCTGTTAAGGTATCAGACTCAGGTGACATGAAGATGAATGAACTGGCCTGTGAGGACCAACTATCCTTCCATTTTAGCTGTGAGTTGGACACTGATAACACCTTATACTCTGTCCCCCAACCAGAGAATTTTGTGATTGGTGATACCCTCAACCGAATGAAGGTTTGTTTCAAATGAGAACCTAAGAATTATTCTTTTGCCCTGAAAAGGTAAAGAGTGCTTCAGAGTTTGCTAATTCACAACATTTAGCTATTCCTCCAATGAATTAAACTTTAGGGGGTATATTTACCAGTGCATGTTTGAAGCCAAAGTCCTAAACCTGCATTCCCAGGAAACTTCTATTTTTCCAGGGTTGTGGACCCTTGCAGATACCTATTGATCCAATGGTACTGTGCATGGATTCCAGCATGGAGACTTTTGGGGTCCAACCAAGGATCTCCTTCACAAAGATAGAGAAAGTAAGACACCTAAGTACATTTAGAAGAAAGTCTACACCCCTGCCATCTTGACCATCCTTGTTAAAGTACTAGAAAACACTTCTGTCGCATTTGAAGGGCAACACTGAGGAGTTAGAAGGCTGAGCCCTGAGAGATAATATTCTAGACTTATGAAGCTTTACCTTTTGGGTTGGAAAGCACTGTATCAAGTATGGCTGTGATTGCATTCTGCAGTGTAGCAGCAATAGGTTTAGTAATTATGGACACGTGTGGCTGTGGACTCAGCCTCTGCCACATCATTTAAGAACACAGTTCCTAAATGTTGCATTAGACATTAGAGGAAAAACTAAATTTTTGTGCCCCAGCTGAAGATGGAGAAAAAAGGTAAGACATTGCAGTCTGTGACATAGCTGTTCAGTTCCACTGCTAAATACATTAGAAGCTACCCCGAGAAAGAAATGGCCCTCTACCAGAAGCAAGACATAGGCAAGCAACCAAAAGGGAAGACAGGGTAGATCAGGGGGGTGGGAGGTTGGCATAATGGTTAAGTTGTTTGCCTTACAGACAGAAGGTAAAAGGTTTGATTCTCACAGGGGGTAACTGGCTAGGCTTAAAATGTCCCACAAGGGCAGTTAGCCTAGTATTAATCTATGAACCTATGAATCAGAAGAAAATGGCAAGCTGACCAAAAGAGAAAGCATAGGGGTCCTCAGGGCAGACACTCTAAAAGAGAGCAACTATGAGTCAACATACCTCTTCCTCTCACCCTTCAAATCCCACCCTGCCACCAAGCTCACCTACCAATACTTATTCCAACCCAAAACATAGGAGGTTGTCTGCACCTATTTGTAAAAAAGTAGGAGTGTGTTGCGCAGGACACTTGGATCCTAAGAGTATTGGGGCAAGGATACAGACTGCAATTCACAAAAAAGACCAAGGTTCCCATGTGTTCCCCAGGTACCCGGTATACAAAGACCTCTCATTAAATTTGTGTCACAAGATCTTCTGAAGTAGGGGGTTGTAGAAGGAGTATCATTAAAAGGAAAGGACACAAGATTTTGCTCAAGATGGTTTCCAGTAGGATTATGCATGGAGGTGAGTCTTAAACTTACCAAAGCTAAAAAGTTTCTAAAAGTACCAACATTCAAAATGTTTTAAGCATTTTTCATTAACATACATTACATACTAAATATATGATGTTAAGTTGTCCAATCTCGCCTTCGTTCTTGCTGGATGGGTAAGGAGCCCTTCTTCGGCTCCGACTCGGCCACTTTCTATAGCTCGAGAGCTCTTTACTGGCTCGAGGCTACCCCTTATCCTAGAATGCCCAGCGTCAGCTTCCCAGATCTCATTTGCCACTTTTGCTGTGAGGTTGCATTAATACTGGCTCAGGCTTAGTATAACTGTTTTCTCTGTTTAAAGTTAAATAATTTATTTATAGAGGCACAAGATTACACCATCACATCCTGTGCTCAACTAGGCATCACAATAAATTTCGAAAAAATCTGCCTTGTTGCCCTGTCAATTTATTACATACATAGGAAGCCTTCTCATCTGATCTTTCACCATGTATTCTTTCTTTTGTTTTTTGGCACATTCAGTTGCTGCCTGATTTTTGTCTAGTTCTGGTTTGATTTTCATTCCTGCTTGACACTGATATGCTTCTGCTAAACTAAGCAGGAAAGTCTTATTAAACTTGTTCTCCTCATGTTTTAAAACTTTCAATATGTTTGAATATTGTAAGGTCAGCAGATATGTATGCAGTCCTACGAATGCAGATCCATACATGTATTTAATTTTGAGGAGGCCTGTTTCTCATTCAGAACAGAGAATGTACAATCTTGGCATACACTGATTGTTATAAGATATTTGATAAACGGGTTCCTATCAGATAGTCGAACTTCTGCAAGTTCGAACCTCATATGGTTGAGACCATAACTTCGAATTTGCAGAAGTTCGAGTGTTTCAATGGAAATCTCTGTAAGGGGAGGTTTCCATTTTGTTCTATGTGGTGTGGTCTCGGAGTTGGTATATTTAAGTAGCAGGAGGTGTGTGGGGTGCAGCCCCCCACATGCCGGGTGGAAGGGGGCTTGCCCCCTGCTTACAACAGTTTATTTTGTTTTCTTTTTTTTTTGTTTTTACCCTTAGTCGAAGTTTTTTAACTTCCAACAGGATGGTTCGAACATTCCCTGTTCGAAGCTATTAAACTTTGACTATGAAATATAGACCCTTGATAAACATGAAACATTTTATTTGTTTTCCTATCCAACTAATCCAGTATCTTATGGGCCCAGTAAATCACCTCAAAACTGTAAGCTAGACTAGGAAGAGTAAATTGGTTTATAGATTGGACCTTGTTCTTAAATGTTAGGGCTGTTTTCAGTATCAATTTCAGTCTTTTAAAGTATTCCTTACTAAGTTTTGTTTGGATTTGTGCATGTTTTATTGTTGATCCTTCATCAATTTCCAAATATTTATGCACTCCCTCCTGCTCAAGTTCCTTTCTATCACATTTCTGTCCCAGACTGATATTTTCTTGGTGCTGCAGCTTTCCTGCTTTAAAAGTTTCTTTTGCACATTTATTAGGACCAAATTACATTCTTATATCATCCGAGAAAGCCGTGAATACTTGGCAGTTGTGCTTTCGATTCCTCATCTGATGAACTATACTGTTTTAGATCATCCATAAAAAGAAGAATAGAAGTCTGTAACTTCATTGTTTTCTGGGAGTCAAATTGAAACCATGGCCTAATCTGTTAAGTAGAGAGCTTAATGGGCTAAGGGCAAGACAAAAGAGCATAAGTGACAAAGAGTTACCCTGGACTATCCCCCTTTGAATTTTTATCCCTGGGATAATAATTTGTCTTTTTTCATGGCCTAGCTGCAGTGTAGTTTGACACTGTGTCATGGTAATTGTAATGTAAACGATCAATGTACGGTATATCTTATACATCTGTAAATACTCCTTTATCCATGAATTTGAGATGCTATCAAATGCTTTTTTTGTAGTCTATCAGTGAAATAATAAGATTTATTCCCCTTTTTTTACAATTCTCCATTATGACTTTATTTAACAACAAATGATCCTTTGTTCCATATGACTTTCTTTTATTACCCTTTTGTTCAATTGCCATGACTGAGTTTTCTTCTAAATGACTGTAATCTCTACTGGCATAATTTCCAGTATATAGTTTATACATCATTGGAAAGCAAGTTATTGGTCTCTAGTTTTTAAGATAGCTTGTAGGTTTACTCTTAAGGAGGAATATTGTTCTTCTTGTTGGTAACCAGGCTGGTGTCTGTTCAGGACGTGCATATAAATAGTTCTTACTCAGGGAAAAATCTATGTGTAAAGATGTTAATGTATTTAGCCAGAAGTTAGATACTGCATATGGGCCTGGGGTTATCCATTTAGGAGCTTTTCTTAATTTTATTTCAGTTTCTGTAGCCGTTACTTTATCCCATTTCATAGCCTGTACATTTGAACTTCTTACTGTTTCTTTTACCTTTTCTATCCATTTAGCATCTTTGTTATGTTGGACAGGATTAGGAATAAGTATATTAGAGGGTCAGCCCAGGTTGGAAGGTTTGGAGACAAAGCCAGAGAGGCAATATTACGTTGGTTTGGACATGTGCTGAGAAGGGATGCGGAGTATATTTTGAAAAAATGCTAAGGATGAAGCTACCAGGTAACAGGAAAAGAGGAAGGCCTAAGTTAAGGTTTATAGATGTGGTGAGAGAGGACATGCAGGTGGTTGGTGTGACAGAGCAAGATGCAGAGGACAGGAAGAAATGGAAACAGGTGATCCGCTGTGGCGACCCCTAACAGGAACAGCCGAAAGAAGATGATGTTATGTTATTTCTCCAAAATGTGCCTATTTCTTCTTTTTGGGTGGTATTCATATTCCTTTTGTCTTGTTTCCCATTTCTCTGTAAATCTTTTTTGGATCACTGATGAAGTGCTTATTTTGTACTTTTCCTTTATATTTATCTGCATATCTTCTAAGTTTTTCTGCCAGTGCTAATCCATCCATCCATCCTCAGCCCCTTTTCCCATTTTGCACATGGGGTTGGGGTGTCACTTCAACAGTGACAATCATCTCGAGCCAAGGTTTACACCGCCGGGTGGCTAGCCCTACTGCAGTAGTTCATTTGTACCACTCACTCGCACACACACTCACACAAATGGCCAATTTAGAGTGTCCAATCCACCTGCTACATGTCTTTGGAATGTGAGAGGAAATCAGAGCACCTGGAGGAAACCCATGTGACCACAGGGAGGACATGCAGACTCCACATAGAAGGCACCCCAGCCGAGAATCGAACCAGAGAACATCTTGCTATGAGGCGACAATGGTAACCGCTGTACTACCACTGCCACCCCCTGCCTATGCTAATATCTTTAGTTTATTATTTGCAATAGTCTACAATAGATCTTTGTCTGTTCTGATACTAGGTGTTGCTTTTATCACGTCTGTCTTTCTAAGTATTTTTGTTGATCTGCTCCCTCTTTTATACTCTTCTAACAATGACACTTCTTGTCTTAATTGCTTTATAGTTTTCTCTGTTCAGTGCTTCCATGATAGTATTTGATTTCTTCCCTTTCTTTCCTTTATTACCCTGTGTTTTTTGTGGTAATTAATTTAGCTGCACATAATATAGCCTATTTATTTCTGTTATATCACATAAATTTGTTATAAGTTTCCTCTTTTGAATTTCTCCAAGACTTTTGGGTTTCTAATACCATGATGGGAATGGACCCCATTCCTAAGTCAAAGTATGATTAAAGTTCTTGAAATTACTATGGTTTCAATCTTTGATGTTAGGCAAAAGTGCTCTTTGCAGCACCCACAAAGAGTCACCCTGGAATATCCCCCTTTGAAGTTTTATCCCTGGAATAATAATTTGTCCTTTATCGTGGCTTGACTGCAAAGTGGTGTGCACTGTTTCATGGTTGCTGTAATATAATCAATCAGTGTATAGTGTATCTTATACATTTTTTAAGCACTCTTTTATCCATGAATGTGGGATACTGTCAAATATTTTTTTATAGTCTGCCAATGCCATACTTAGATTCTTCTCCTTTATACAGTTCAACATTATGACTTTATTTAACAACAAATTATCCTTTGTTCCATATGACTTTATTTTATTACCCTTTTGTTCTATTGTCATGATTGCATTTTCTTCTAAATGACTATAAACTCTTTTGGCATCAATTCCAGGGTATAGTTTATACATCATCAGAAGGCAAGTTATTGGTCTTTAGTTTTTAGGATAGCTTACAGGTTCACTCTTAAGTGGGAGTATTGATTTTCTTGTGGAGGGTGGCCTAATGGTTAAGGTGTTTGCCTTACAAACACGAGGTGCAGGGTTTGAGTCTCACAAGGGATAATTGGCTAGGCTTAAAATGGCTCGCAAGGGCAGTTAGCTTAGTACTAATCTATGAACCTATGTTGGTGTCTGCTCAAGGTGCAAATATAAATAGTTCTTACTCATGGCTAAATCTTCAAGTAAAGATGTTTAGAAAACCACCGGAGAAGGATCAAAGAAGTCCGGTGACAAGCACACTGCAAACTAACTCACAATACTGCTGATGTGAGTACTGTTCCGATTGAACCAACCTTCAAATTCAGTTAGACTTTGAACTCCGTATAAAGGCTCTGCAAACAGTTCAAAAATTAAGACTTTTATTCCAACGAACAACAAGGAAAAAAAACTGATTTAATCACAAGCGCTTTCGCCTGGTCATACCAGGCTTTTTCAAGTGTAACTAAATTGAAAAAGAACAAGCTTTTATACTCAAAGCACATTACCCTTATTACCATTAAATTGTTTCATCACACCAATTATGCAAAATACTTAATTAATTGTGAATCATGGATTTTATCCCTACAGGGTTCTTTGTGCAAAGAATGCTTGATTAAACAACACTTATAATTAATATTAAATACTCTTTGGAAACTATTAAATGAAATAAAAAATATATATAAAATATATATATAGTATATATATGTACATTTTTAAAATTCTTCATCCTAAATATTATTACTCCTTCGAATGCTGTTAAAAATATAAAATAAAAAATGCTCACAATGACTTTGATTAAATAAAATAACTGTGAATGAGCTTGACTGCAATTACATTCCAATGCGCTGTGAATTATTAAAATGCTGGGTAGACTTGGGTAAACTCAATGGTATACTACCAAATGTACCCCTTTATGCCAAAAACTGCTCACCCTTCACATTTGATTGTGATGAATACCTTAAAAACAATAATGCTGCCTTTGAGAACTGTTTAAACAAATGACATGCTTACCAAAATAAAAATAAAAATGAAAAGAAAAGAAAAATGAAAAGCAAAAATATAACCAACAAATGAAAAACTGCTTTAAACAAAAAACTTGAGACCAAGTTGTGGGGCATTATAATATGCTCCTTTTCTTTTTCAAAACTGGTGCCAAACTTGTAGCCTCATTTAAACCAGGATGTTTGGTAGCATTCAACTACATCAGTAAAGATGTTAATACTTTTATCCAGAGGTTAGGTACTACATGTGGGCTTGGTGTTTTCCACTTAGGAGCTTTTCTTAACTTTGTTTCAATTTCTCTGGCCTTTACTTCATCCCATTTTATATCCTGTAGAACTGATCTTCTTATTCTTTCTTTTACTTCTATCCGTTCAGTTTTTTTTTTTTTTTTTTTTTGTTATGTTCCACAGGATCGTCATAGATATTTCTCCAAAAGGTATCTATTTCTTCTTTTTTGGTGGTGTTTCAATTCCTTTTGCTTTGTTTTCCATTTTTGTCTAAGGGTTTTTTGGGGTTATCAATACATTGCATATTTTTTACTTTTCCTTTATATTTATCTGCATATCTTCTAAGTTTTTTCTGCCTTTGCTGATATTTTTGTTTATTATTTGTCATAGTGCACAATAGATCCTAATCTCTTCTGCTACTGCACATTGCTTTTATCACATCTATCTTTCTGAGTATTTTTGTTGATCTGTTCCCTCTTTTGTACTATTCTAACAGTGACACTTCTTAATTGCTTTATAGTTTTATTTATTTGATACTTTCATGATGGCATTTGATTTCTCCATTTCTTTTTCCTTACTGACCTGTGTTTTTTGTGGTAATACTTTATGTGTTATTAATTTAGCTGTACAATAATATATCCTGTTTACTTCTGTTATATCCCACAAATTTTTATGACTAGGCTATCTGCCCTAGGGCATTTATAAGCCTAGCCAGAGTGTATTTGGCTTCCGCCTCCCTATTAGATTAGCCTACTGTGCCTCTTTAAAGTAGGTCACAGAAGGTACCCTTTAAGATTAGTTTACTGTGCCTCTGTCTAGCAGGGACACAGAAGAGATCTCAGGGGTGAATTTGCGATTTCCCATCCACGCGTCCAGATTTCGCTTGAAGGGGGTCAGCGAGGGGCTATGTCTAACATGAATTGGGATTCTATTCCAGAGTGAGTGGAGCCTCTGGGAAATGAATCTGTCCCTCCAGCATGTTCTATTTATTTTTGTGCTGAGGTTTAAGTCCCTGGAGCGTGTACCTCTAAGGGACTTGGATTTTTTTGAGGTGGAGCATGTCCATTAATTCTGGGTTTGACATGGCTTTGTACGTCAGGCATAGATCACCTCTGAGTAGGCGGTAAGCAACTGAGTAGAGCTGGAGTTTCTTTAGTCGAGCTGCATAAGACATCTGTTTGTAGCCCATGATCCTCTTGGTGAGGTACTTTTGGGGTCTCTCCAGTTGCTGCAGGTGTCGGGTAAGGTACATCCCAAAAGGGGCATTGTATTCAATTATGGGCCTGATGAGTGACAAGTAGAGAGGCACAATGACTTCTCTTGATCTAGATGCGAACCCTTTCGTGATAAGGTGGGCTATATAGAAGGTCTTTCTAACCACTTTGGCAATGTGATTATCAAAGGAGAGATTACTATCTACGTTGGTCCCCAAATCTCTAATTACTTCTTCCATACTCAATGGATTACCACCTATGTGGTAATTTGTGGGCACCTTGTTTTTCCCAAAGGGGATGACTATGCACTTTTCAGCATTTAGCTTGAGGCCGTGGCTCTGGCACCAAGCATCCATCTCTGTGAGACCATTTTGGAGGATGCTTGTGTCAGCTGGAGATTCGATTATGGCCCCCAGTTTGCAGTCATCTGCGAACTTTGTCAGCCATAACCCCCCTGTATTAGCCTGAACCTCAGTGAAGTATATACTGAAAAAGCGAGGTCCCAGAACTGAGCCCTGTGGGACGCCACTTGTAACTGGTTTGGATTCGGACATGGCACCTGCGATTCTGACCATGTGGGTTTTATCCCTGAACCAGTTTGCAGCCCATCTTGTGATATAGGGGATGATATTTAAGCTGGTAAGCTTATTTATGATGCCTGAGTGGGATATTGTGTCGAAGGCTTTTGCGAGGTCCAGGTAGGCTGTGTGGACTACCTTGCCCTCATCTATGGCTTTGGTAACTGTTTCAAAGAAATCAACTAGGTTTGAGAGGCAAGATCTGCCCTTAACAAAGCCGAATTGGGTAGGGTCCAGTGTCTGGAGGCTCACAATGGCTTTGTTTATGAGTTCCATGATAATACGCTCCATAGCTTTACAGACCAGACTAGTCAGGCTTATGGGGCGATAGTTCCCGGGGTCCGTTGTGGCACCACCTTTGTGGAGTGGGACCACTGTAGCTGTACGCCATTCTTTGGGTACATATCCTGTAATAAGGCTAAGTTTGAACAGTGACTTAATGTGAGGGTTAAGTTCTTCTTGGAGCTCGTGTTAGACACAGCCTGGGACACCGTCCAGTCCCGTTTTTTGCTTTGGAGAGGGCAGCTTTCACCTGTGCATCTGTGATGTCAGGGAGGTTACATTCAGTTGGGATAGGCATTTGCTCCTTTGGGGGGGGGGGGGGAGTTTGTGCTGAATCTGTCTGCCAGGATGTTGGCTATGTCTGTAGGTTCGGTATGTTTTGTACCGTTATGCAACAATTCAGAGCATATCTGGGAGTTTCCACCCATATTCCTGACATAACTAAAGAAGGCCTTGTGATTATCTTTAGTGTCTAGGGCAATTTTTCTTTCGAAACTGGCCTTTGATGATTTTATTAGGGATCGAAGTTTCTTGCTAATACTGATCAGAGATGCCTTCCCTTTTTGGGATTTTGCTCTGTCATGTAGTAGCTTCCTCCTTCTGTTGTATAGCTTATTTATGGCTGGGGTCCACCAGACAGGTCTCCTGTTTTTGGAGGAGTGAGTCTTGGTTTTATTTGGGATAGCACAATCCATGCATTCCTGCAGGTGCTCATAGAATGCATTTGTAAAGGATTCTGCGAATTGGGCTGTATTATCCTCTGGCCCGGGGGCTTTGAAGGATTCCACCTCAGTCTTGAGAAGTGCAAAGTTGGCTTTTGAGAAATTCTTTACCATGATTTCCTTGACTGGGGGTGGGGATGGGATATGGATGTCCAGGGAAATTTGTTTATGGTCTGATCTTACCAATGAGGGGTTTACCTCTGGTGTGGAACATAGAGTCCCCATGTTGGTGATGTCCAGGTCCAATATGTTGTTTCCTCTTGTGGGAGTGGTGACCAGTTGTTCCATCGTGTTAGAGTTTATAAATTCAAGGAACCGTTGGGCGAGGGTGTTTGGGCTTGAGTAGTTTTCCCAGTCAATGTTTGGGTAGTTGAAGTCACCCAATAACATAGTGTTTGGAGAGACCTTCATATTCTCCAGTGTTCTCATGAATGCCAAGTGGGGTTCCTGTAATAGGGAGGGTGTTCTGTAGCAGGCTACAAACTGAAAGGCAGTTTTGCCCGCTGTTAGTTGCACATGGATGGTTTCCGATGCTTCGTGCAGTGCCACTAACCTGGAGGTGTAGGTATCTTTGATGAATATAGATACTCCCCCTCCTTTTGTGCTTCGGTCCGAGTTTTGGGGCCAAAGCGCATGGTATGAGTTATAACCTGGTAGTGCTGGAGTGCTCTCAGGAGCCTTGAACCAGGTTTCTGTTACTGCACAGACATCGATTTTCTTCATACTGAGGAGAGCCTCGAGTGCGTGCATCTTGAGGTTTAGACTTCTGGCATTGAGTAGCATTACCTTTAGTTTTTTTATCCTTGGGTTGTCTGTGGTGGTGGGTTTGTCCTTTGAGCCTTGCCTAAAAAAGGCACTATGGGGGTGGCAAGAGCCTTGGCCAGTATACGAAAGCCTAAGGCTGACAGGAGCAAGCCTTCCCTATCGAAGCAACGTGGCTTGTCGAGCATGTCATCCCAGGCTGACAGACACTGGATCCCCTTTGAATGACACCAATACTTTAGCCAGTTGTTGAAACTGATAATTTTGTTTTTATACTGTGGCATCATTCTTGGCGAGGGCAAGATGCTACTCAAGGTCAGGGTCATACCAGCCTGGGCTACATGATCAGAGAGCTCCTCTATGTCTCTTTTCATGTAGTCCAGGGAGGTACGTCTCAGGTCATTCACACCAGCATGGACAATGACGGAGTCATACTTGTACTTGCTTTGGAGTGACCTGAGTGCTTGCGTTATGTGGTGGATCCTGGCACCTGACAGGCAGCTTACAGTGACCTTCTCCTTGTTCAGTCTGGTGAGCGGGACGTCAGTGTGCCGGACAATAGAGTCCCCTGTAACAAGTGTATTTGGTGTGTTATTTGACCTTAAGGGCTGTGACTGTGAGACACACTGATTTTGTGAGATGTGATTCATAGGTATTGTTGAGGGGTGGCTGTTGCTTGGATATCTGCTTAGGAGGTCTTTGTTGTTTAGGCAAATTTTTATTTAGAGCCTCTGAGTATGTTTTTGTGTGCTTATATGTTGGGTATGCAGATGCAATAGGTCTGTGTGAGACTGGATTTGTGGTGCGGGTGGTTACTTTTTCCTCCTGACTGACTGTGCCAGTCTTGGGTTGAGAGAGCTCTGCCTCCAGTTTGGCTGTGTAACTGCATCTCTCACATGTATTATAGTTTGTTGGAAGGAGGAGAGGGTTGTCTGTGTACATAAGGCAATTGTGACATTGCCTCAAAATTCCCAGATTCACCAGCTGGACTGGAGAGTAATCCTGAAACTGACCCTTGGACATACCAGATTAGTATAGGGAACTGCTTTTTTACTGATCAGATTGGGGAAGGGAACTGATTTTTCACTTGATCAGGAAGGACCAATCAGGAGCCTAATAGTTATGAGAAGTCAAGGAGGGTGTAGTGCTCTAGTTAGTTACTGTTTCCTTATAAGAGCTGAGCAAGTGCAGGGCTTTAGAAAGAGAATAGAGTGATTACTTTGAGAGTTTGAACAGTTCTAAGGGAAAAAGTGAAGAGTTTAGGCGGTGCTGCCCGACGCTGCTCAGTGCGCAAAACCGCGCAAAGAGTTGTAGGGTTTTAAGAGAGAGAGATCAAGGAGTTTAGAATTGACCCCCAAAATGGCCAATAAAACTACAGCGTCTAGACAGTAACCACTCCTCCAGTTAACAGGCAGGCTGTTCAGTGTTAACCACTGCCACTGGTGAACACAGAGACTTCCCTTTAGCCCAAGCAAGCACTGGCCTTCTAGAAACTTTCAAACAGTTCAGAACAGCAAATCTGTAACTGAACTTTCTTAACTTTCAGAAAGTGGGAAAAAAATAAGATTTTTTTGTTTTTTTTCTTTTTTGTTGTAGTTTAAAGGTAGTAGAGATACACAAGCAGCAAAATATTCACAACAGTGCAATAAATGACCCCACACTTGAGTGCTAGGCCAAAATCAGGTAAAATGCAGTTTTTAGAGAAAAACTATTTTAAATTAAGTGCAACACAGGAAATGCAGTAAACAGACTCTAGATGTGTTCCAAGTACTGTTACTGTTACAGATATAAACTTTAGCAAGCCGGAAAATGCCAAAAAGTAGGCGGCAAAGCAGTAAAACTTAACAAAAAATCAGAAGAAAATACTTAAAATCACAAAAGTGGCTCCTTTTCTTCTCTCAGTGTTTTCTCCCCTTGGTAGGTGCTTCAGCAACAACTAGCAAGCCAGGAAAGACGCCAAAACCACGAAGCAGCCGGGTTTTAAGAGAGAGAGAGAGATCAAGGAGTTTAGAATTGACCCAGAATGGCCAATAAAACTACAGCTTCTAGGCAGTAACAACTCCTCCAGGGGCAGGCAGGCTGTTCAGTGTTAACCACTGCCACTGGTGAACACAGAGACTTCCCTTTAGCCCAAGCAAGCACTGGCCTTCTAGAAACTTTCAAACAGTTCAGAACAGCAAATCTGTAACTGAACTTTCTTAACTTTCAGAAAGTGGGAAAAAAACAAGATTTTTTTGTTTTTTTTCTTTTTTGTTGTAGTTTAAAGGTAGTAGAGATACACAAGCAGCAAAATATTCACAACAGTGCAATAAATGACCCCACACTTGAGTGCTAGGCCAAAATCAGGTAAAATGCAGTTTTTAGAGAAAAAAACTATTTTAAATTAAGTGCAACACAGGAAATGCAGTAAACAGACTCTAGATGTGTTCCAAGTACTGTTACTGTTACAGATATAAACTTTAGCAAGCCGGAAAATGCCAAAAAGTAGGCGGCAAAGCAGTAAAACTTAACAAAAAATCAGAAGAAAATACTTAAAATCACAAAAGTGGCTCCTTTTCTTCTCTCAGTGTTTTCTCCCCTTGGTAGGTGCTTCAGCAACAACTAGCAAGCCAGGAAAGACGCCAAAACCACGAAGCAGCCGGGTTTTAAGAGAGAGAGAGAGATCAAGGAGTTTAGAATTGACCCAGAATGGCCAATAAAACTACAGCTTCTAGGCAGTAACAACTCCTCCAGGGGCAGGCAGGCTGTTCAGTGTTAACCACTGCCACTGGTGAACACAGAGACTTCCCTTTAGCCCAAGCAAGCACTGGCCTTCTAGAAACTTCCAAACAGTTAAGAACAGCAAATCTGTAACTGAACTTTCTTAACTTTCAGAAGGGTTTTATTGACTTTTTGTAGTTTATTTCTTTCATTGATCTTAATATGGCTGGGTTTTTTTTTTTGTCTTTCGGCTTTTCCCGGTTAGGGGTCGCCACAGCGGAACTCCGGTCTGCTAATGATTGGCAGTTGATTTTTACGTACCGGCTTGCCAGGCCTGATGCACAACCTTACGCCCATTCACGCATGTCTCCACGCAGAAGACGCTCTAGCTGAGAATCGAACCGGCCAGCGTCTTACTGTGTGGCGACAACGCTACCGCAGCACTCTCCATTAAATCAAGCAACTCTTCTCTTAGATAATTTTCTTCTAAACTGAGGGCACATTCATTGTTCTCCACTTTTTGTGGGCATTCTACAGAAAGGTCTGGAATATCTTCCTGTGACATATTTTCTTCAGCTGTATCCTGTGTCATCTGTTGCTCTTTCATATGGGAACTCAGTGCCTTTTCACACCATAATATTGATGGTGTCAGAGTTGCCACAGTTCCTTCCCTTGCTGTGCAACTCCAACTGACCTTTTGCACTGGTTTCCTATGGAAGTTTCCAAAGTATCTTCATATGGTAACTGATCAGATGTTTCTCACGCCACTTGTTTCTCCTTCATTTGGGAATCCATTGCTGTCTCTTGCTGTGGTGTTATCAGAATTAGATTTTCTATATGAAATCCTTCACTTTGCAGGTAATCCATAACCTCAGTTTCTATTTCTTTAACTTCTCCATTACTAATAACCCTTTCTACTTTTCCTGTTTTTTTTCTTATTTTTTTTGTATTGTAAAATTTTCCATATCCGGATGCCTTTGCTTGCATTTCTCTTCAAATATCTTTGGTGCTGCTCTTTTCTGCATTGATTATTTCTGCTTTCTCCTTTGCATAAATATTGCACCATATTAACTCTCCTTTTCTTCCCCATGTCCATATTTCATCTTCAGGTGTCATCTGCTCCTCCTGTTTCTCCTTACTTGGGTAACTCACTCCATCATTCTGTGATATAACCTGTGTTAGACTTTCTACACTAAATCCTTCACTTCACAGGTATTCCGTAACTTCAGCTTCTATTTTTTAACTTCTGCTTTACTAATCTTCTCTTCTGTGTTCCATCTTTGTGATTTTATTTTTTGTATTGTGAAATTTAGCATATCTGGATGCCTTTGCCTGTATTTTTCTTCAAATATATTTAGGGTGCTTTTTCTAACTGATTAATTTGGCTTTTTCCTTTGTGTAAATATTGCACGGTATCAGGTCTCTCTTTCTTTCCCATGTCCATGTTTCTTTTTTATACCTTTCAGAATTACATAATGTCTTTCTTATCCTCAGTAGTCTATTCTGTCATCTTTATAGCTCTTTTTTGGCCTATCAGTTTTTGTGGACTACTACCTCCTTCTACAACAGGGTCCATCCTGCCCCCTGAGCCTGGCCTAGCCCCATTGTAGAATTTTACTGTGTAGTGATGATTTTACTGTCATTTTTTCTCAGTCCTAGCATCAGTGTGCCTACCAAGATTGGGCACTTTTTTGTACAGGGACTTGTGCACCCAGCTATCTTTTTATTTTTTAACCTACTTCTGTCCATGATTTATGCTATATAAAATACAGTCTATATTTCAGTATCATCTTGGTTAGTCTGATGAAGTGGGAGTTGTTCACGAAAGCACTCACTTTCTCTGTGTTCTGTTATATTAAACGGACTTTTGTTAACGTACCTGCTGTGTGCTACCAACGCTTTTTTCTTTGGATATTTACAATTTTACATCATTGGCTGCAGGATCCAGGTGAAGATTTTTTCTCTTGTGTATTTCAGTGTCTTCTTGGTGAGCTTTTGTGAAAAACAGGTTCCACTTCATGAAGGTACTCACCAAGACTTGAGGATGAATTCAGTTCCAACAATACTGCTCTCCTTTGCTTGCTTGCAGTGGGGGATGGGGGATGTTATCATATGATGTTAAGTTGTCAATCTCGCCTTCATTCTTGCTTGATGGGTTCGGAGCCGATCCCTCGGCTCCGACTCGGCACTTGCTAAGCTCGAGAGTTTCTTCTACCAGCTCGAGGCAGCCCCATATCCCATGATGCAAGGCGGTAAGTACCCAGATCTCGTTTGCCGCTTCGCTTAGGAGGTCTTCTTTTACCAGCTCCTGGTAAGTTGTTCACTTTTGTTTTCCGGGAGTTCCTAGCTCTTCGGAGCGGGTTCTCTCGGACCTGCCTGGGAGGGGAGCATTCGAGGTAATGAAGAGTGTACTGGCCACTGGTATCAGTCAGCAGTCTGTTCCCGTAGCTCCTCCCTCTATAGTACCTGTTGACATCTCTGCCACTTCTCTTGCTATAGGACCCAGAGATCCTCCGCCTCAGGTTTCCCCATTGGGAATTTCCCCCTCTTCCGAGGATTCTCCTGATGTTTCGGGAGATCCTCCTAGGAAGAGGACTTGTAAGAGGAAGCATGTAGACTCCCCCGAGTCTGTCACTTCGGATACTGACTTTGATGAGTCAGAGGGATCCCTAGATCCCCCTCTGAGGATGTCTCCTTCTCAGACATCCTAGAACTTCTGAAACAGGGGAAACTGGCCCACCAACAATCCCTCTGAGGATGAGTCAGTATACCTAGAGGCGTTTGGATCTCGGCCCTCCACCTCCTGGGTGTCTCCGCCTTTCGACCACCTTATGCAGGTTATTGCACGAAAGGCGTGGGCAGCTCCTGACTCTGTAGAGCCAGTCCCTAGGAGGACTTCAAAATTTATCACTGCCCGAGTGACAAACAATTCCTTACCAAGGGTGTCCCGCTGATGCCATGGTGGTGGCTGCGGCCACCAAAAAGGAACTTGCAGATCCTTCCGTGCCCGTCCATCCTCCTAATAAGGACTCTAGGACCATGGATAGGTACGGCAAGCGGATGTTTTCCTCAGCGACCTTTGCTATGCGTTCGCTGAATTATCTTTGTCACTTCACCAGACTCCAAAGAGATATCCTGAAGGAGCTGGGAGAAGTAGTTCAGGATCCTACAGCTGCAGGGGCTCAAGAAAAGATTGCTTCGCAGCTAGGAACCCTCAATTCCATTGCTAACTCCTCCATGTGGCTAATATCTTATGCTGCGGATGGAGCGAGTAGAGCCGCAGGCACAGGTGTGGCTCTTAGGCGCCAAGCCTGGATGCGGCTATGTGATTTTATGGATCCCTTTAAGGCGTCCTTCACAAATTCTCCCTTTGATGGGTCAGCTTTGTTTGGCCCTCAGGTGAAGGAAACCTTGACCAGGTGTGAGCAGGACGGCAAGACTCTTTCTGCTGTTGGAGTCCGATATTCCACCCCTGCTAGGCCTTATCCCAAAGGACAGAAGGGTGGGAAGATGTGGTTCCGTAAATCCCAAGGAGTCACGCCGGATTCACGTGGTCAGTTTACCCTAGAGGCAGAGGGGTAACAACAACAGACGCTCTAGAGGCAGAGAGGGGTCCGAAGAACCAGGGAAACAGGGAGCCTCTCTCTGATAAGCCCTTTCAGCATCCCTGAGGTGTTGCCCGGCTGTCCCTCCTTGGAGGCAGTCGGGGGAAGATTATCACTGTACCCAGAAGCCTGGCATTCCCTCACTTAAGACAGATGGGTACAGTCGATCATATCCAAGGGTTACATAATTCCTTTCGAGGAAAGTCCCTCCCCCTCAAGTTCCCTTCCAGATGTACCACCCGGTCTAAGGGAGATTGCAGAGTTAGAAATCGCAAAACTACTGCAAAAAAGAGCCATTCAGCCAGTTACAATAGACCATTCAGAGCCCGGAATCTACTCAAGGTTCTTTTTGGTCCCCAAAAATACGGGAGAATGGAGACCAATATTGGATCTCAGCAGACTCAACAAGTCTGTCAGGAAAACAAGATTCCGAATGGTCACTCTTCAGTCAATTCTGCCCTTCTTACAGAAGGACAACTGGATGTGCTCAATAGATCTTCAGGATGCGTACTATCACATCAAAATTCACAGACGCTCCAGGAGATTTCTCCGCTTTCGGCTGGGGTCCAGTCACTTCCAGTTCAGAGCCCTGCCCTTTGGTCTCACTACAGCCCCCAGAGTGTTCACCAAATGCATGGCAGTGGTCACGGCTCACCTGAGACGTCAAGGATTCCAGGTGTTTCCGTATCTCGACGACTGGCTCCTGTCAGCCACCACCAGGCATCAGCTTATACAAGCCAGGGATTACACAATAGACCTTTGTTCTCTTTTAGGCATCTCAATCAACTTCGAAAAGTCATCCTTATCGCCCTGCCAGTCTATTACCTTCATAGGCAAACTTAAATACTGTTCGGATGTCAGCTACCCTTACAGAACAAAGAGTTTCAGACATTCAGACTCATGTCAGGATCATTCTGGCCAGCAAGAAAGTACAGGCCAGAATGGTTCTAAAGGTATTAGGTCTCATGGCTGCGGCCATTACTCTTCTTCCCCTGGCTCGATTCTACATGCGCCTCCTTCAGTGGATGCTGTTCACACAGTGGTCATACCAGCAACTCCCAATGCGTCACAAGATTCTGGTGACACAAACATGCAAAGAACATCTTGCTTGGTGGATCACATCGTCTCAGGTTCACCAAGGCAGGTGCTTTGTACCTCCGTCCCCGATAGCCACTGTCACCACGGATGCCTCCCTGATCGGGTGGGGGGGTCATTATCAGGGCAGGATGGTTCATGGGACGTGGCAACCGTTCGAGTACCATCTGCACATAAATGTCCTGGAGATGAGAGCAGTGCTTTTAACGTTGCAAGCCCTCAACGACTTTCTTCCCGTAGGGACAATTGCAGTCCACACAGACAACATGTCTGTAGTTTGGTATATCAACAAACAGGGCGGAACCAAGTCCTACCCCTTGTGTCGAGAAGCGCTCAGACTATGGCAATGGGCGATCTCCTCTCATCGGTTTCTGGTAGCAACCCATATCCCTGGGAAAACCAACATTATAGCGGACAGATTGAGCAGAGCTATTCTCATGCCTCACGAGTGGTCTCTCAAGCAATCTATAGCGGAAGAGATTTTTCTGGAATGGGGTCGTCCATGTTGCGATCTTTTGCTACTCCCCAAAACAGGAAACGTCCAGACTTCTGCAGCCAGATCCCTCTATCAGGGCATCCCGCCAGAGACGCTCTGACCCAGGATTGGCCCCAGGGACTTCTTTATGCCTTCCCTCCATTTCCTCTGATCCCTCAGGTGATCCAGAAAGCTACCGTTTGAGAGCCAAATTGATTCTCATTGCCCCTTACTGGCCTCGACAAGTTTGGTTCCGTTCCTCCATCATCACCTTTTGGTGCAGCCGTGGCATCTGGACCCAGTGCCAGATCTACTGATTCACCAATCCGGTCAGCTGCACCGGTCAATCCCTTCTCTCAACCTCACAGCATGGTTGCTCCACTTCCTTCCTTAGCCAGGCTTCCTTTGATCTCTAACCCAGTTAGAGACATCATAGTAGCTTCACTAAAATCCTCTACCAGGAGGATTTACACAAGCAAATGGAAACGTTTCTCTTATTGGGCTAAGGCCCAAAATATTGATCCTTTTACTGCCCCTGTTCAGGCAGTTCTGGACTTCTTAGCAGAGATTTTTCATGCAGGCTCCTCTTCTTCCACAGTCAGAGTTCAGTTGGCTGCTATTTCTAATTTTCATGTCAGGATAGCAGATCATAATATTATGTCCCATAGGCTCTGCAGGGCCTTCTTGAAAGGAATTTTCCTACTAAAGCCTTCAATCAGGAATCCTCCTCCTCAGTGGGATTTAAATTTAGTGCTGACATCCTTGATTCTTCCCCCCTTCGAGCCAGCTGTTTCTTGTTCCCTGAAATATCTTTCTTGGAAAACTTTATTCCTAGTGGCTATTACATCTGCCAGGAGGGTGTCTGAACTTCATGCTCTTTCGGTTCGACCCCCCTATTTGATTTTTCGCAAAGACAGAGTATCTTTGAGAACTAATCCATCCTTTTTACCTAAGGTCGCTTCAAAAAACAATCTGAATCAATCCATTGATCTCCCTGTATTTTTCCTAACTATTCAGATAGAGCTGAACAAAGCTACATTATCTTGGCGCCCACCGTCAGCTTAGATATTATTTGGACAGAACAAAAAATTTAGAAAATCTGATCAACTTTTTGTTTCCTATGCGGATAATAAAAAGGCCTTCCTGTTTCTAAAGTGACTTTGTCCAGATGGCTTTCTTCGGTCATCACTGAAATTTATACGATCAGGGGAAAACAGCTGTGCTCAAAACCTAAAGCACATTCAACTAGGAGTTTAGCTACTTCTACAGCTTTTCATGCTAGACTGCCTTTGGACACTATTTGTGCAGCGGCCACTTGAGCCACTCCTCACACTTTTGTTTCCCATTACAAATTGGACTTGGCCTCCAGGGACAGAGCCAGTTTTGGCTCTACAGTCCTCAAGAGTTTGTTCCATTGAGCCACGCAGGATAGAGGTGCTAGGGCGCGGTCCCATCAAGCAAGAATGAAGGCGAGATTGACAACTTAACATTAAGAAGTTATGTACCTACCATAACGTTCCATGTTAGTTGTCTTCTCTCGCCTTCTTTCTTGACCCTCCCTCCTTCCCCTGGCCTGGACAGACCTTGTATAAGAAACTATTATGCTAAAGACCATTCAGACCTGGTCCTTTTTACATCTGTAAGTTTCTTCTTCCTTTGGGAAGTATTGTATGCTTGGTGCTATTGCCCTTTGTTAACAAACGAGATCTGGGTACTTACCGCCTTGCATCATGGGATATGGGGCTGCCTCGAGCTGGTAGAAGAAACTCTCGAGCTTAGCAAGTGCCGAGTCGGAGCCGAGGGATCGGCTCCGAACCCATCAAGCAAGAAAGAAGGCGAGAGAAGACAACTAACATGGAACGTTATGGTAGGTACATAACTTCTTATTTGTGTGTATGCTTATAGTTTGAGGAGATTTTGAGCATCAGAGCTATAGATGCCAGAATCTTAAGTTAGTAACTGCATCACCTACAGTAAGCAAATCCCTCACAATGACTTTCATAGGCAGTGTTTATTCTGCTTTGGGACAGAGTACAAAGTCACCTCTTTGCCCCTATTGTGCTTGGTTCAATTAGATGACCATTAAGTACAGAGCCAAATCTCTCCAGGACTGTTTGAATCAGAAAAGGTTGCAAGCTTTGTTCAAGTTCAGTTACATCAGCAAAGCCATCTGCAGATACCGCATTTGAAAACTGAAAGAAGTGCTACAGAGAAATCCCAAGTGTCTGACAACTGACACATGGAATCCAAAGGCCACCCTAGGTTTGAGGGTGTCAGGTCCAGTGAAGCACTTTTTCTGCCCCAGTACAGATGGCTATTTAAACTAAGGTCTATCTACTGGAGGCTGCCTCTTGCTTGGATGACGGTATGTCATCTTGAGACAAAACACATAAGCATTCAGTTGCTGTGGATGCCTTTTTGTGGATATTTGATTCCAACATCCACATTCTGATTTGCCAGGGTGAGGGCAATATTCTCTTGGTTCTGGTATGCAAGGACATCTGCATTTCTAAGATAAAGGCCACCTATGCACACCCACAACCTGAGATCTCTATGGTGGCTATCACTCCTAAATGCAGGGCCAAGCTGTCCAAGTCATGGGTATCTGTTTCTTGTCTCAGCATGAGCTGAGCAGGCTGTTTTCTTGATTTCCTAGCAGGACTCCTCAAGAGATCTGATGAAGTTGGTTCAAGACTGTTATTTTTCTTAAAATTCTGCAGTTATTGTCAGAAAAGCCATCAGTGTCTGTGTTTCTACTGTAAAAAGAAAGTAGGAAACATTCCCTGTTAAGGTATCAGACTCAGGTGACATGAAGATGAATGAACTGGCCTGTGAGGACCAGCTATCCTTCCATTTTATCTGTGAGTTGGACACTGATAACACCTTATCCTCTGTCCCCCAACCAGAGAATTTTGTGATTGGAGATACCCTCAACCGAATGAAGGTTTGTTTCAAATGAGAACCTAAGAATTATTCTTTTGCCCTGAAAAGGTAAAGAGTGCTTCAGAGTTTGCTAATTCACAACCTTTAGCTATTCCTCCAATGAATTAAACTTTAGGGGGTACATTTACCAGTGCATGTTTGAAGCCAAAGTCCTAAACCTGCATTCCCAGGAAACTTCTATTTTTCCAGGGTTGTGGACCCTTTCAGATACCTATTGCTGATCCGATGGTACTGTGCATGGATTCCAGCATGGAGACTTTTGGGGTCCAACCAAGGATCTCCTTCACAAAGATAGAGAAGGTAAGACACCTAACTACATTTAGAAGAAAGTCTACACCCCTGCCATCTTGACCACCCTTGTTAAAGTACTAGAAAACACTTCTGTCGCATTTGAAGGGCAACACTGAGGAGTTAGAAGGCTAAGCCCTGAGAGATAATTTTCTAGACATATGAAACTTTACCTTTGGGTCGGAAAGCACTGTATCAAGTATGGCTGTGATTGCATTGTGCAGTGTAGCAGCAATAGGATTAGTAATTATGGACATGTGTGGCTGTGGACTCAGCCTCTGCCACATCATTTACGAACACAGTTCCTAAATGTTGCATTAGACATTAGAGAAAAAACTAAATTTTTGTGCCCCAGCTGAAGATGGAGAAAAAAGGTAAGACATTGCAGTCTGTGACATAGCTGTTCAGTTCCACTGCCAAATACATTAGAAGCTACCCCGAGAAAGAAATGGCCCTCTACCAGAAGCAAGACATAGGCAAGCAACCAAAAGGGAAGAAAGGGCAGATCAGGGGGTGGGAAGTTGGCATAATGGTTAAGTTGTTTGCCTTACAGACAGAAGGTAAAAGGTTTGATTCTCACAGGGGGTAACTGGCTAGGCTTAAAATGTCCCACAAGGGCAGTTAGCCTAGTACTAATCTATGAACCTATGAATCAGTAGAAAATGGCAAGCTGACCAAAAGAGAAAGCATGGGGGTCCTCAGGGCAGACACTCTAAAAGAGAGCAACTATGAGTCAACATACCTCTTCCTCTCACCCTTCAAATCCCACCCTGCCACCAAGCTCACCTACCAATACTTATTCCAACCCGAAACATAGGAGGTTATCTGCACCTATTTGTAAAAAAGTAGGAGTGTGTTGCGCAGGACACTTGGATCCTAAGAATATTGGGGCAAGGATACAGACTGCAATTCACAAAAAAGACCAAGGTTCCCATGTGTTCCCCAGGTACCCAGTATACAAAGACCTCTCATTAAATTTGTGTCACAAGATCTTCTGAAGTAGGGGGTTGTAGAAGGAGTATCATTAAAAGGAAAGGACACAAGATTTTGCTCAAGATGGTTTCCAGTAGGATGATGCATGGAGGTGAGTCTTAAACTTACCAAAGCTAAAAAGTTTCTAAAAGTACCAACATTCAAAATGTTTTAAGCATTTTTCATTAACATACATTACATACTAAATATATGATGTTAAGTTGTCCAATCACGCCTTCGTTCTTGCTGGATGGGTAAGGAGCCGATCTTCGGCTCTGACTCGGCCAATTTCTATAGCTCGAGAGCTCTTTACTGGCTCTAGGCTACCCCTTATCCTAGAATGCCCAGCGTCAGCTACCCAGATCTCATTTGCCGCTTTAGCTGCAAGGTTGCATTAATACTGGCTCAGGCTTAGTATAACTTTTTTCTCTGTTTAAAGTTAAATAATTTATTTATAGAGGCACGAGATTACACCATCACATCCTGTGCTCAACTAGGCATCACAATAAACTTCGAAAAAATCTGCCTTGTTGCCCTGTCAATTTATTACATACATAGGAGCAGAGCTAGACACAAGAAAAATTATTGTAAAATTGCCTCAGGAAAGAGTTTCCATTATTTGACAACAGGTGTCACTTCTCCTGATGAGCAAAATAATTCAAGTCAAATATGTCCTTCAAGCTCTAGGGTCCATGGCAGTACCCATTCTTCTAGTTCCCTTAGCACGCTTTCACATGAGAATCTTTCAGTGGCTTCTTTTCACACAGTGTTCCTTCCAGGAATTACCCATGTCTCACATGATGCTAATTACGGAATCTTGCAAAAGGCACCTTTCCTGGTTGATGGTCTCCCCACTATTGACTCACGGCAGACCTTTCATGGAATCCCATCCGGTTGCCACAGTGACCACGGACATTTCCCTGTTAGGGTTGGGAGGGGCATTATCTAGGGATGACAGTCCAAGGCAACTGGCAACCTCATGAGTACCACTTGCACATCAACGTCCTGGAGATGAAAGCGGTGCTCCTAGCATTGCAACCTCTTCAAGACTCTCTCCCTGCCAGGACTATTGCAGTACAGACGGCCAACATGTCAGTGGTTTGGTACATCAACAAACAGGGCTGAACCAGGTCTTACCTCTTGTGCTGAGAGGCCCTCTTACTGTGGCAGTGGGTGATTTCCTCCCAACATTTTGTGACAGCAATGCATATCCCTGGGAAATCCAACGTAATAATGGACAGGCTCATCAGGGCTGTCCTCATGCTGCACGAGTGGTATCTGAAACAGGAAATTGTGGATCTTATTTTCCAGAAATGGGGCCAGCCTTGCTGCAATCTCTTTGCCTCTCCACTCAATAACAAATGCAGCAGCTACTTCTCCCTTGTTCCTCCTCCAGGTCAGACACCCAGGGACGCTCTAGTCCACTATTGACCTCAGGGACTCCTTTATGCATTTCCCCCTTCCTCCTAATTCCAAAAGTCATTCAGAAAGCAAAATCGTTCAGTTGCAAGATGATCCTCATTGCCCCCTATTGGCCTCAATAGATTTGGTTTCCGTTCCTTCACCCCCACCTTCTAGCCCAGCCTTGGGTTCTGGACCCAGTGCCGGGCCACTTGATTCATCAGTCAGGTGGGTTACACCAATCCCTCCAATCTCTCAAGCTCACAACTTGGTTACTCCCCTTCCAATCTTAGCCAGGCTCCCCAGTATTTCCCCAGCAGTGAGTGATATTATTGTTTCCTCCCATAAGATCACTACACGGAGAGTTTATGCTAGCAAATGGAAAAGATTCTCTTACTGGGCAGAATCCAGGAATTTAGTCCCTCCCTCCTTCCCCCTTCCTGTAGGATTGAGAGGAGTTTTTCAATGGTTTCATTAGCTAACTTGTTTTGTTCTTAGTTGCTTCCCAAGCAAACCATGACAATTTGGAGTATGTCCAGGTTTAATAATAATGGATTATCTTCTATGATTATGTCTAGTGTGAGCCATCTCAAATGAGATCTGGGTAGCTGACGCTGGACATTCTGGTATAAGGGGTAGCCTCGAGCCAGTAAAGAGCTCTCGAGCTTTATAAAGTGGCTGAGTCGGAGCCGAGGATCGGCTCCAAACCCATCCAGCAAGAAGGAAGGCGAGATGTAGGACATCTAACATGGAACGTTATGGTAGGTACATAACTTCTTTTTTCTTTCTGTATAACAACTGTCATTCAGTCCAAAATTACATAGATTGCTCAGTTCCTGCTTTCCCTTAAACCTCAGTCCTCTTCAACGTGAACATTATTCTGCATGTATTGTTTCATCACATTCCATTTATTTCTCTGTCATTTGCTCCTTCTATTTTCTAAAGATCACACTTACTGTTCTTTTTTCTGTTCTTTTATCTCTTTTACAATATTCAGTGCTTCAAATTCAGTTGGCATAGATTTTAATTTTCATTTTCTAGTAATCATTTTTTGCAGCCAATAGAAATAAACTCAGTAAGACCTTAGTATGTTTAGGCAATTTAGATAATCTGTCTCAGCTCAAAAGACTACCTTAGTTATAGCCATTTTCTCCCCAATATTTCTGATAGATTCATCTGCAAGCAATTGTTTTAAATCTGCCACTTATTATATCCCCAAGAAACATGTTCATAATTACTTCTTTCTTTCCTGTCACATCTTCAACATTCCCAATCTTTTTGATCCCCTTATGATTGAGTCTTGTAGTTATCATGCAGTATGTTTTGCACCCTACCAATTATCCCTTTTTAACAGCATATCTCAGTTTAGATTTACTAAAAACTGTACAAGAAGTTTTTCACTTAGGACTCCCTTATCCCTTTCTCTTTGCAGATACTCTGATATCAGTCCCTGGTACAGAAGGCGGTCTCTAACCAGCAGTCTAGATATCTACTTGGCTTCATCTCACTCTATTAAACTCTATTAACTTTCTCTTTCTAATTTGTTTCCAATACATTGACTCCTTTCCCAGTTTTCTCCAGTAATTTCAGCCTCCTCTTGCATAATCACTGTACCCTACTTGCAGTTATCCCTATTGGCACAAAATCTCCTTTCTCCACTCCCATGTTGGCTATGTTCTTTGAATACTTTCTGCAACTTTATGACTATAATATTCTGCATGGTTGTTATTTTCCTCCTTAAGGATTTGCATCCAAAATCCTACTCTCTCCTTATTTCTTGAACCTCACTTCCCTCTTCATCATTATCTCTTTCCACTTTTATTTATAACCTGCTGCTTGTGTTTTATATATATATATATATATATATATATATATATATATATATATATATATATATAAAATACACACACACACACACACACACACACACATATATATATATATATATATATATATATATATAAGCCTTAACTGTATAGCTCCTAAATATACCTTCAAATCAGGTAATCCTAAACCACCTTCTTCTACTGGGAGGATCAATTTATACCATTTAACCCTTGCCCTCTTCTCCTCAGAGATAAATTTCTTCAACACTCTATTAATTATTGTCCACAATGTCGCTTCTGGTTCATAAAAACTGTGGCCTGTGTGTAAAACTAAATGGATTAAAAACATTTCTACTGCTTGCATCATACTATCCACAAACAAGAGCTTCCGGTTTCTCAGTTTTTGTATTATTTTTTTTGTTTAGACTTTTTCCCACATTTTCTTAACTGCCATAACAGTAGCATTTTTAATCCATACTCCTAAATACTTCATCTGTCTTGAATTGTGATATTCATCAACTGGTTTTCCCGCTGCTAGCGCTTAAATTAAGTAAGCGCTTGTACAAGGATCTTGCATTTAGCTCCACAAGGGGCTTGTTTAATAGTCATTTACTGAATCTGCTCCTTTTTTATTCATCATGTTTTGTGCTTGCCACTACTTAATTGACTGCCTTGAATTGTGATATTCATCAACAGGTTTTCCTGCTGTTAGTGCTTAAATTAAGTAAGTGCTTGTACGTGGATCTTGCATTTAGCTCCACAAGGGGCTTGTTTAATAGTCATTTACTGAATCTGCTCCTGTTTTATTACCAAACTGCTAATCCAAAAATGCTAGACAGTGTTATGAGCTTGCCAGTTACTTTATGGGCTGCCCTACATTGTGGACTTTATCTTTTTGTTTCCCCATTGCTAACGCTTACTTAAGAAAGCGCTCTGCAAGCGGGAATTGCTTTTAATCGGCTAGGGATTGTTTGATAGACGTTTTCTGAAACTATACTAGTAAGCTACTTTGTTACCTAATCTGTACAACTGGGATAGTTTTTGTTGTTTAGCTAAAGTAGCGCACATTGCATAGTTATTTGTACTTTGTGACTTCTGCCTAATGTAACCTGTGAATGCTTAGTTTATTCCAGCGTGTAATACGCGGTTGAAATAGCTGTTTTGGGGCTTGCTTTATTCAATGCTTGTTGTTCTTAAACCATAGTTCTTTTTTTTGTGTGTGTGTTGGTTCTGCTGGAACACTAATGTTTGCTCTAGTCCCCTGTATCTGCTGTTTTCGCCATGTTTTTGGTTCTACTGGAATCCTGATGCAATTGCTTGACTAACACAGTGCTTGCACGAGGATTCTTAAACTCAGCTGTTGTCTGCTCATTTAATTAATCTACCATTTGAATGCTCTTTGAGATTACCTTGCACATAAGGAACTGTTTATCCCAGTTTACCTTTCTGTGCTTGGCTGTATCATTAAGAGACTAAAGAGCGTAACTTATTTTCTATCTTAGCTGCATGTTTACCTTAGTTTTACATTTAATTTAGGCATATTTTTAATAACTGTCTGCCTGTGACCTCTCGATGCCTGCACTGCCTGCTTTTAAACATTATTCTCTCTCCTTGTATGTTCTAGCTTGGGCTCCTGCCTACCCTGCCATAATCTTTTGAAAGTACCCTCCCGGACACCCTGGCTAAGAACCATCAATAACGGGCAATTCAAACCAAACCTGAAAGGCCTTACTGCTCCTTGAGTACCACCCACAGCAAGGATATTTTATGTAAACGTATGTGTACTTCTCTAACACTTGGTAGTAGCTAACTTGATTACAACTAGGTCGCAGTGCGCTTCCCTGCCAGGCCAGCCAGCAGCCACAACTCCCCCCTCTTTGCTGCTTGATTATCCTACTTTACCTTCTATAATTACACCCCCTATCCTGACCTATGATAGCTCCCCCCTTCCCTTTACCTGATATCTCTCCCTGGGGTCTCTACTGCATTAAACTGACATGCCACTAGGTGGCGCTCCTCTACCTTCTTACTGTCCCCACTTCTTAACCCTCACCCACCTTATCTCCCTTATACAACCCACTGACATCTTTCCTCTACTCTCTTCCTCACAACTGTCCCAGGACTACCTACCCACTCTTCGCTTTACTTACACCCTTTCTCAATCCTTTCTTCAAAGGCCCCTACCTCTCTCTCTGTCCTTCATCTACATATCTATACACCACTCCATTTCTCAGTAGTCTTTCTCCTCCTACACATCTCTGCAAGACTTACCTTTGACTATCTCTCTTTACTGATTGTCTTCCTCACTTTCTCCTCCTTTGGCTCTTCCCGCTCCATTCGCCCTGCGGGCTCACTCCGCTCCCCTACCCTGCCCCCAAATTCCACCCGCCCCCAGCACCTCTACATTTATTCCTCACATACCCCTCCTACCATATCAGTTGTCCAATCACAGTCCTCTTACTATTACCCCTCCCCATATTCATTTATCAAATCATAGTCCTCCTCTTATTTCCCCACCCACTCTTACTCCTCCCACTCCACTTCCTACACCTCTCTACACTTAATCTTCCCCTGTCCTGCCCACAGTTCTAACTCTCTCCTTCCTCTTCTACACCTTCCCTCCTCAACTAGCATTTTAATTTCCATTACACTTCTCTCTTCATTACCCCACCCATTCTAAACATGCCACCCCTAATCCCCTTTGCTATCCGACTCCCCTGTTTCCTTCTCATCTTACTAATTCCTGTATATCTTGCTACTTCTTACTCCTATAAAGCTCCCCTATTCCTACCTCCTACTCAAACTATCCCTAACACTCAACTACAATCTCTTCTACTCCCTCACTTCCACTCCATATCCTCCTCCCTTATTCCACCCAACTTACTGCACCTCTTCCATCCCTAACTATTCTCCACCTCAACAAAAACTCTCTTAAACTACTACTAAACCCAGATAACTACTTAATATACAAACCTAATAGGCTAAAACTTATCACCTGTAATGTCCTAGCCTTATCTGGAGACATTCATCCTAACCCCGGCCCCTGCCTCAGTACAAACCACTCCTTCCTTTCACCCCCTTCTTCCCCGACTACAAATAACACTTTTTCCCCATTCCCCTTCTCCACCCACTTCCTCTCTTAGCACTCTTAAGATCTTCACTATCAATGCCCATAGCCTTAACAACAAATTTCACCATGTACAAGCCTGGATAATCACAACCAACCTGACATCTTAGCCATCTCTGAAACCTGGTTAAAACCCCATATTACTGACTCTGAAATCTTACCTCCAGGTTACCACATCCTCAGAAGTGACCGTTTAAATAAAAAAAGGTGGAGGCTCTGCTCTAATCTACTCCAACCTTCTCTCCCTAATCCCTCTTCAAATCCATACCCCTCAATTCAAAAATTCTGAAATCACTGCAAGCCTTTTCCGTTTGAATAAACATAAGAATATCTGCATTATTTCCTTATATATCTCCCCTGGCAACAATATTTCTACCCTTGAAAATATCCTTCACTGGGCCTCAATTGAAATAAAATATGAAACCTATATTCTTGGTGATGTCAATATTGACTGGAATAAAATTAACACACCATTCCCCTCCCTATCCATTAACCTTTACAACTTCTCCCAAGTAATCCACTGAACAACCCATCCTAACAAAAACCACACCCCAGGGACCATCATAGATTGGATTCTGGTCTCCCATCCAAACAAAATCATTCTCTCTGGCACTATCCCTGACACCTTCATTGACCATCTCCCTGCCTTCATACATCGATCAACTAACTCCATCCAACACCAACACCATTATATTCAAACTCATAACCTTAGCAACTTCAACCCCTCAACTTTCTCTAACATTTTTAAACAAATTAACTGGCAAATCCTTAACACTGTCCCACTTGACAACGCTGTAGAGCATTTCAACTCTATCTTCCTAAATACTCTTAACTCTCTAGCCCCTCTAAGAAACAAATGCATTAAAGCCAGTTCTGTTCCTTGGCTGACCAAAGAAACAAATTATGTGTCACAGAGACAAATCCTGGAAGCTTTATCAGAAAAATAAACTGTCTTCTGCCTTGCTCCAATACACCCAACTCCGCAATCAAGTAAAAAAACTTATCACCATGGACAACAAAAAATACTATAATAAACTTTAGTCCAACAACAATAAGAACCCAAAACAATTCTGGAAATAAGTCAACTCCCTTCTCCATCCTGGATCAAGGAATAATCCCTGCCCTGACCCTAGTCTAACTGACAGAGAGCTGAGCTCCCACTTCAACATCTTCTTTACTGAATCCATAGTTAAGCTAACCAAAACATTCCCAAATAATAACCCACTTAACCCCCTCTCCTCAACGCCCAACAACCCTAATAACTGTCCCTTTAATTTCCAGCTCAAACCTGTTTCCACCATTTTTATAAAAAAAACTTTTATCCAAACTAAAGCCATGCTCTAATGCCCCTGATTACATACCCTCCTCCTTCCTCAAATGCGCAGCCGAAGGTATTGCTCTCCCAGTTAGTATCCTGATTAACAGATCCTTAAATGAGTCGTACGTACCCAAACTCTGGCGCTCAGCCTACATTCTACCTCTTCACAAAGGAGGTAAAAACATCACTATTTTTAACTTCCACCCCATTGCCCTACTCTCTCCAATATCTAAAACTCTTGAAAAATGTGTCCACCTCCAACTTTTGCCCTACTTAACTCAGAATCACCTACTAACACCCATCCAGCACGGCTTCCGTCCTGGCCACAGCACCATAACTGCCTTACTATCCTTCCTAGAAACTGTCAATCAAGCCCGAGATTCTGGACTTATTGTATCCACAGTACTGATAGATCTATCTAAAGCCTCCGACACCATCTCCCATATGCACCTTCTCTCTCATCTCGCCAACCTTAATCTCTCCCCTAATACTCTTTCCTGGTTCTCCAGTTACCTATCTGACATATGTCAAGCTGTCAGATGGAAGAACTGCACCTCTTCCTTCTTGCCTACACCTACTGGCATTCCTCAGGGGTCCATCCTCGGACCCATGCTTTTCAACATCTTTATAAATAACCTTCACACTGTCATCCCTGACACTGCAGTCATCCAATACGCTGAAGACTCTACCTTAGTCTGTGCTGCCCCCAACATTCCTGAACTACTGACTAAGACTCAAATAGCTTTTTCCACTACAGAGAACTGGATGCACCAAAACCACCTCTCCCTCAACTCCAATAAATCTAAAATACTAATTTTCCTCCCCACCAGGGTTTCCTCCTTTGACAAAAACATCTTCAATATCGTAAGCCAAACTAACACTGCTGTAGAAGTGGTCCCCCTCTGCAAAACTCCTTGGCATTACCATAAATGAACACCTCAAATTTGACATCCACATACAACAAAACATAAAGAAAACCCACCAAAAGCTAGGTATGCTATATAGGAATAACCAGTTTCTTTCCAAACTCCTCTAGGCATTCCCTGGCAGTTACCTACCTCCTACCTTCTCTTCTATATGAAGCCTCTCTTCTAACCAATCTGTCTGCTTCCAACACCTCTAAAATTGAAGCTTGCTATAATAAGATCTCTAAATTTGCCACTAAATCCAAAATCTCAACTCACCACTGCCTTAGCCTACAATCTCTGAACTGGTTAGAACTCCCTAACCACCTAGACTATCTCCAACTAACCACCGCTCACAAATTAATATTCTCCCCAGATAAATGCCCAGCCTTAACAAACATACTTCCCCTATACATCCCAAACAGATCTCTGAGATCTGAACACCAAAACCTAATTTCCATTCACAAACTCAAACGTCCCGCTGGCCAGCTCCTACTCTCCTTCTCTCTAGGTAAAAAATGGAACTTTCTTCCTCCTTCTCTTAGGACTATACTTAACACTGAATCCTTCAAGACCCAACTTTCCTACACCTATCTTCCAAATGGAAATGCTCCTGCTTCCACCCTACATAAATTCTAGGAATTCTCCCCACTAGCTCTCCATATTCTTGCCCCACTTTACTCTCACGTTTTTTTCTATTCCTCCAAAAACAGAATTAGCAGACTTTAATTAACTCCAGTATGTAAATATTGTAAACATATGAAGAGCCATTCAAAAAAAATGTCTGTTTTACTGTCTTATGATGTATATTACACTTTTGCAGTTTCCTGAATGTATGAATCTCACTCTTGTATTTTACCTCTGCATTATGTAACCTTTAGTGTATTTTGTATCTTTTATAGTATTGTATTGCTGTTGGAGCTTTTCTCCCCGGGCCTCCACTGAATGAGCACTTCTCGGCCCAGTGGACTTCCCCGGTAATCAAACTGAAAATAATTAAATCTTATTGTGTCCCCCATCAATATGGGTAGTGCTGAATGATTTTCCTGTGTGGCTACATAATTTACAGTTTTACTTAAAACAACTAAGGAGAGAGTAGGACTTTGGATGCAGATCCTTAAGGAGCCCTTCATTAAGTTTACATTCTGAAAAGACTTGAAATGGTCTTAAAATGTTCTAAAAGATCAAAATGTCCTTTTCTGTATTTATCAAGTACAAAATGATATTATCTGCATCTGAAAGTAAAACCAACTATTCTTCATTTCTATACCAGTTTCACCCATGAATTTATGAGTCCCATATTTACTTTGTCAGCAACTCCAAATATAAAGCAAATAATAAAGGGGAAAGAGGACACCCCTGGCTGGTTCTTTTATTCAAACACAACTTAGCAGAGAGGAACCCTCACACTGTAATTCTTGCCTTTGATTCTTCATTCATCCTCCTAAATAAGCTTATAATTGTATCTGGGAATAAAAGTGCTTCCATTTCCCTACTCATAAAACCCAAGCTTACTCTGTTGAATGCTTTCCCTACATTAAGACCCTCCAGCAGCAGTGGTATTTTCACACATTCTGCTTTCATCTAGATCATCATTGTTCTATTAGTGCTGTCAGAATTTTGCCTTCCCTCCTCAAAACCACATTGACCCATATCTACCAATTCTGACAACACCTTTGCTGTTCTTTTAGCTAGTATAGATATAAACACTATGTACTCATGGTTTAAAATTGAAATGAGTCTATATGAAGCTGCATCTGGTGGGTATTTACCCTCTTTGGGTAATATAGCCACCACAGCTTTCTTCCAAGATGCTGGAGGGAGGCTTCCCCTCCTTTAAAAATATTCAATGAAACCTCCCATATCTTTATCACTTTCTTTCCTCCTAGCTTTCAAACTTCCAGAGGAATACCTTCTTTTCCTGGAGACTTCACTGTAGATTGATTATATATCACAGTATTTATGTTACCTCTTCCTATCTTAAATATTAGTTGTTGAGCCTCATCTTATTCTAACCTTGGTATAATTAAGTATTCCAGAAATATTTCCATTAGTGCTTTTTCTGTACTCTACTCTTTCTTGGTTTCCACATTCCTCTGTTTTATACACATTTTCTTACAATTCCCAAAATATCTCTAATACCTCTATGGGCTATTTTTGTCTTAGGTTCCCTAAGTTTGGCCACCACCATTTCTACTTTCTGTTGCCTAAGTCATTGTGTTAAAAGTGTTTGTGTTCTGGCGCTGTTATCAAAAATAATTGCCTAACATCAACCTTTCTAAACACATGCATATTATTCAAATACTTGCTTATTATCCCTTTTATTCTGTTAGATCCTCCTTACTCTGCAATACTTAACCTTTGTCAGCTCTTCTAAAGAGATCTTTTTAAACACCTTTATTGAATAATCACTTAAGAGATAAGCAAACATACATTAACAGAAAAGAAAACAAACCATATTAACACTTCTATCATTTACATACATTATACATCGCATATCTTTTTCTTTCTTTGTAACTATCGTCAATCCAGCATTACATAATTTGTTGAATTCCTGCCTTTGCTTAAACCTCACTCCTTCTGAACATTATTCTGCATGTAATTTGCTCCTTCTCTTATCTATAGGTCCATCTTCCAGTTATTTTATTTATTTTATAATATCCAGTACTTCAAATACAATTGGTTTAGCCTTTGATTTCCATAGGAACAGCTGCTTCAAATCAACAACTGCACCAGCAAGCTTTACTTAATCTAAAATTAAGGTTAATCATTCGATAGTGCCCAATAATTTCTTGGACCTGCCTGCAGCTTTCCCTATGTAAAAGTAGTCAGCAACAAACCTTTGTAAATTTCACTCAGAAAAAACTGTACAAACTGCCTTCAGCTGCAGACTTCTTGACTCCCACAGAACATTTGCTAATGGACAACAACTAATATATTTGCAGATGCAAGAAGCTTAACAATTTTTCATGGCTTTTATCATTTTGTCTTATTTTTCAAGCCGATTTGCTTACAAAAATGTTTATAGCTTAAGCCAAGGACATTAATCTAGTTATACATCCTTTTAAAACAAGGGAAATCATCATTTTAATTCTACATATAATATATGTTTTTACACTTTACCCCAGCAGCCCCAAATCACAGCATTATATTAATTTACACTTGAATCTGTCCAACCTTTCTTCTCGTTATTCTGTAAATCCTGTATTTCTCATACCTCTCAAATGTACCTCTTTACGAGGAATGTACCTCATTTGGGGTCTTAAAAAGTTAATGTTCCTCAAAGTTCCACATTGAAAGACTCTGTCACACATTCACTGTTAGGATTTTTTTTAAGTGAAATCCATGGTAAATAGAAATTAATCATATTAATTCATTAAAAGATCTTTATAAGTAAAACCAGCATATTTTAACCATCCTATGGCCTTCCTAGTTGAAGTTGTTAGTAAGCCATTAGTATGTGTTCCACATGTTGCCCATTTGTTCCACATTATGAGGGCTAGTGTTCCTCATTTTGGAGATGGAAGGTTAAGAGCTATGATATTTCTTATTCCTGACTTTACACGCTACAAAACTGTTTTACATTATAACATGCAGTTTATATTATGAAATGTTTTATACAAATACTAAGTACAAAATTGTTTTACTTACAGTTACTTTATTTCCTCTTTTGTGTTTTTCTAAACATTAATGACATAATGTGGGGTATGTGCTTTACAGTCTACCCACATGTTTAACAAAGTCAACATCACCATAATTCCAGTCTTTTCTCAGCCATTTTTTGCAAAGCTGTATTTTACAAATGTTTATTCACTAATTTCAGTATTACTGATCTTCCTGATCATTTCTTCAGCTGTGGTGCAGCGGTAGTGTTGTTGCCTCACAGCAAGAGGTTCTCCCGTTCCATTCTCGGCTTGGGTTGGGAGTACCTTCTATGTGGAGTCTGCATGTCCTCCCCGCGGTCGAAAGACATGCGTTGAATGGGCGTGCCTTCGTTGAAGGTTGGGCGTCGGGCTGGCAACTCAACACCATAAAAAAATAACTGCCAATCATTAGCGGACCGGAGTTCCGCTGTGGCGACTCCTAACCGGGAAAAAGCCAAAAGACAAACAACAACAACTGATCTTCCTGATCATCTCCATCTTCCAATACCAGACTCTGGTTCAAGTCCAAGTTAATCCTGAGTCTTCTTTCTGTCTTTCAAGCATTTTCCTTTGGAACATTGGAAACGGTTCCAATAGCAAAGCCTCTCTATGAGCTTTATTGTCTGAAGAATGAGAAACAAAGTCCTCTTCTGCTTGCTGGTTTACTTTTTGTTAAACTTTATTTCCTTTGTATTGTGTTCAGCATCAAAAAATGCTTTTGATCCTATAAGAAATAAATATTCTGTAGACAGCTAGATACAGCAGCTTGAATCTCATACCTGCCTCTCGGCATTCCCTGATTGCTGGGATAAATTTGTTTTTCTTCTGCCTGGTGTACAGTGAATAAGCATTTTCCAAAAACACTCTGCTTCCAAGTTTTAATATCTTTCCTTTCTACCAGAGTTTTGTCAGGATCAACTCTTTCTGCTGGTATGATTCCATCTTTACTAACATAGGTCTTGGCTGTTTTCTCATAGCAAGTTTGGAGCATACATTTGGTATGTCCTTTCAGTTAACAAATCCTGCTGTGGAACACCAGTCCAGTTTCTTATTTCTGCTTTCATAAAATTAATACAATCTGTTCTTTCCAGTTTCCCTGGTATACCAGAAAATGTCAGGTTTTCTCTGCATGCTTTGTCTTCTAACTCATCTGTTTTTGAAACATTTCTTCTTGAGAAGCCTCATACTCAGCCAGTCTTTTCTTCATTTCAGCCTCCGATTTTTTTGTAGTTTTATCAGTTCATCTGAATAGCTAGTTAAAGTTTCTTCTATTTTTCTAGCCTTTTGTTATTTAAGCTGATATATTCCTCCAGTGTTTCATTTATTTTAATCACCTCTGAGTACATTTGATTTAATTTTTCCAGTAAATTTCTGGAAGCCGTCTCTTGAACCAAAGCTGAAACTTTAATCTCTTTTTGCTGAACTGTTGCAGGATTCTTTCCAGTTGGTGTTTTCTTTTCACTTTTTCTGGTTGCTGTTCTTTCAGCTTTTGCAAATTTCTTCTTTGCTGGCATTTAGGTAGTGTACTTACAAACTAGTAACCAAATTTTACTCAAGCTTACAATTTCACTTGTGCTTTTGTCTCATTTTTTTGTTTTCATACTGGGAGAGTTGAAATTAAGCTGTAGATTGGTGTGCAGCAGTCTTGAAAATCCCACAGCCTACAAAGTATCAGCCTGGTTTCTCTAGTCCTAGGCAAAGTGGGGGTCATATGCTTCTTACAAGTTTAAAACTTTGGAATTTTACATAAGTATATACTGAAGTAACATTCTCTAGACTTATAACCTAAGGTACAAGAGTAATAAATTTTACACAATAAGCTTAATGAAGGAAAAACATGTATTATGAGTAAAACTATAAACAACGATAAATCCATGTACAGTTCAGTATAATCTCTTGGACTGGCATTTAAGGAAAATATAGTTATCCGTCTTTAGCCCCCCAATACTTGAACTCCCACCCAGGCATAATAGTGTCTCTACTAATGACCGTTTGGAGCAGTAATCAAGTCCAGACACATCTTCCACCGAATTGCTCCCAGATATGTTTGTTAACTAAACATGCCAATAAATCATGCACTTCTCGCTTTGCAACATGTGAATAAAATGCAGTCAACCATTTATGGTACTGTTTAAAAAAACAACACATGCCCTTTGATGGTCATCATCATATGCTAAATGAGCTGCAATATCTCCTGGCTTGCTTACATTTTAATAGACCAAGCATTACCTTTCACCTATCTCACCAAAGTAGTTGCTTTCCTTTCTTGAATCCACAAATGTTGTATGTACTCCTCATCCGGCCCCATCTCTTATTTAGCCCAGTGGGAAGCAAAACTGGAAGAAATAAAATACAACTGACTTGGCTGCAACAGATTATTATATTTCTTTTAATACAGTTTGAGTCCAGAGTAGACAGCCTCTGTAAAGTTTTCTGTTTCCACGTTATTCAGCAGTTGCTGGTTAGTTTACGTATTATCATTTAGTTGTTAGCAGTAGATTATTAACTATTTTACTTTAACAAATTATAATACAGCATATTATTTTTGGCCAGTGAGCCTTGTTCTATTTTAAGAATAAATTAATAGTTAAGGGCTGCCTTCATGCTATAATGGGAGATTTGTCTGCACCTTCTTCTGCTACTACTTCTTCTTGTCAGTAACCCAAAGCAGCTAAGAAATAGGTTTCAAAACAATCAGTAAAAGACAAAGAAAAAGAGAAACCTAAAAATAGAGGAAAATGAAACACAAGTAGATGCCTTGATTTTGAAATCTCCAGAGTGGAAGATTTCTAAAACTTTACCTTCTTCTGTTCCGATAATGTCAGATCCAGTTACCCTGAGATCTTTGACTCCAACTCCCATAGTATCCTAGTTGGTCATCATCCCACACTGCTTCCCAAAGAAGATGCTAACTCCTGTATTGTGATCTTCTAGTTTTGTCACCTCGAGATGACCTTATGTAGCTTCCATTAAATCTTTCAGGTCCTCCAGGAGTGTTGTTGAATTTGCTGTGATCAGATAGATAGAGGTCTTCAGAGATGGGTATATCCTAGAGCTGAGTGGTCAATGTGAAGGCTCAATCCCAGCTTTGGATCTGATTTGTTTGGGTCCTTTTCTGTCTTGAGGGCTTTGGCCAGTGATACCTCAGCACTAGTCTCAGCCTCAGATCAGACTAATATTTTGGAGCCAGGGAGACACTCTCATGCTTTATCCTTGTTTATGTTTATGGTCAGATTGGATGATGTCCTCCTCAGTGCTGTTAATGCCGACATCAGCTTTCAAAGATTTTGAAAGGACTTGAGCCTGCCAGCATGCATGGGACAGAGGTGTACCAACCATTTTGGCTGCATCTGGACCTCCTGTGTTATCTGTACCTTTGAGATCTCACTATTCATACCAAAGACAGCCCAACTCCTTCTTTCACCAAGAGATTATGAACATTTCTGACACTTCAGATATTCTTCCCCAGAAGTGCACAAGAAGTGTAAGTATAAGAGGAGGTACTTGACTTCACCACAATAATTCCTCACCAAAGATACTCAGTGAAGAGGAGAGCCCTTCCCATACTTCTCCTGAGGATACCCCGTTTGGTGAGCTTATGGAATTACCTAGGCAAAGAGGAAATTGGACCACTGACTCCTGTTCCAGTTATGAGAAATATTTATTGAGGCATTTAGAGCTGGCTTATCTGCTTCCTAGGTAGTCCCTTCTGCCGACCATTTGATTGATGTAGTGGTGCAGAGGGCTTGATAGGATCCATTTTTGGTGGAACAAATTCCAAGAAAACCAGATGAAATTCTTTGGCCACCCAAGGATCATCCTCGGAGCAAAGGCAAACTTGTACACTCCATTGTAATTGCAGCAGCCATGAAAAATAAACTATCAGAAGAGACTTCCATGGTTAAACCTCCTAATAGAGAATCTAGGGCCTTGAACTGGTTTGGGTAGAATGTCTATGCCTTAGGTACTTTTTTCCCTGAGACCACTTAATTACATTAACAACATTATTATATTTCAGAGGGAAATGGCCAAACAGGTCTTGGACTCCCTCCACAGACCCCCTATGACAGATATTAGAAAGACTTTAGAAACTCAACTTTTGACTTTGCTATCACAAATTCCATAATGAGACTCATTCTGAATCTAGCAGATGGAGTAGTAAGAGCAGAAAGCATCAGTATTGCCTTATCCATTGTCATGCCTGTCTGAGATTTTGTGATTTTGCAGTCAACTTTAAAGCATCCTTTCTTATTACCCAGCTTGTTGGAACATCACATTTTGGCCAAAGTGAAGGATACAGTGATGAAAAGTGAGAAGAAGGGGAAAATGATTTCTGCCATTAGAGTCTGTTTTCCCACCCCCTCAACTTTCTTTTTCCAGGAATCAAAAGGGCGGGAAACAACTCTGTTAAAAAAATTCCAACCTTTTTCCTGTGACTCTTCTGATAGAGACCCCCCCCCCCGAGGTAGGGGCACCTCTAATAGATGCCTCCCCAGGAGGCAGAGATGGTCCACAAAAGAAATGACAAACCCTTTTAGTGCTCCAGAAAGTCTGTTCACCTGCTCCCTTCTGGAAGTAGCTAGGGAATGCTTGTCTGTTCACCTTCAAAACTGGATAACCATTTCACAAGACTCTTGGGTTAGGAGAATAATATCCAGAGGCTACATTATCCCATTTTATTCCTATTCCACTCCATCTTATAAGATTTTTCCAGATGTTCTACTAGGCCAAAAAAGAGCTGCAGCTCAAGAAATGTCTTGACTGCTTTTAAAAAGAGCCATCGAAGAAGTACACCAGACCAAAAGGTATCCTCAAGATTCTTTATAGTTTCCAAGAAGAGTAAGGACCTCCGGCCCATACTGGATCTCAGTCAATTAAACTCTCTTGTAATGAAGATAAAGTGCTGGATAGTGATGGTGCAGTCCATTCTTCCACTTTTAGGAGAGGGGGACTGGATGTTCTTAGCAGACCTTCAAGATAATAATAAACAAGGACTGAGGGCTAAGAAAACAGGAATACAGTCAGCAACGCTAAAATAAAGCCTTCGTTGTATGAGACGCTCATTAAGCACTTTCAGCCCTCACTGGGACTTCATCAGAATGACTCAGACCATTGCATCACTTCCTTAAATATGCAAACCAATTAAGAGAACAATTAAAAACAATTGAAAGATTGAATTAAAACCTTAAATAATTAAGAAATTGAAGAATACAGTACTAAGATACTAATATAATGAATCTTTTACTAATAAATAACATTTAAAACTACACATGCCAAGAATATATTAATAGTGGAATGAGTTATAAATATCCCTATTAAAATATATATATATATATATATATATATATATATATATATATATATATATATATATATATATATCTATGGGTCTACTACATTTGATCGACAGACCATTTGTGCGACACTCATTTGGTCAAAAGTTCATTTGATCGAAAACCAGTATTCAAGGCATAAAAATGGGGTTTGTCCCCCCTCTCCAATGTCGTGCGACCCTGGAGTTGATATATATATATAGTTATGGTGTGTGTGAGGGGCACAGCCCACACATTGGGGGGTGTGGTGGCGAAGCACCCCACCTATTTTCATTTAAAAGAAGAAAATAACACAAAAAGTACACATTTTAAACGAAAATAGATGGGGGGCTTTGCCGCCCACACCCCCTAATGTGGGGGGCTGTGCCCACCACACCCCCCTAACTATATATAACAACTCCAGGGTCGCACGACATTGAGGAGGGGGACAAATCCATGTTAATCGCCTTGAATACTGGTTTTCAATCAAATGAACGTTCGACCAAATGAGTGTCGATCAAATGTAGTAGACCCATATATATATATATATATATATATATATATATATATATATATATATATATATATATATTTATACAACTAAGTAGAACAAAATGGCAAGTTAAAAACTCCAGAATGAAAAAAAAGAACTCCAGAATAAAGAAACCAGTAGAATATTGAACAAAAGTATTAAAAACATACTACACTCAAATGTGAAACTGGAATATTAAACAAAACAGCTGTCCAAGAATAGCTGACCAAAATAAATGTTGTTCAGAGTTACTAACAAAAAATGTATTACTTTATAGTATAGCTTTTCTTATTCTAAGCACTGTCTAAACACAGATATCATTAAGCCCAGGTAATACTGCAGCATTCAATCTAAACTACCAAATTACGTCTTTATATTCCAAGTGATTTCCCCACTCACCTCCCCTGGGATTTTTTTTCCTACAATATCTATATTCCCAAAAAGAAAGTTTTTGTAAGTGATACATACTTTTGCGTGTTTTGCCAAGGCATTATTAGGCTTCTTCATTGTGCTATCATAATTGTATTCATAAATTATTTTTCTAAGCATTCTTTCAGTTTTCTCCACATAAAAGCTGTCACATCCTGAACATATATAGCCAGATACACCAATCCTCTTGTACCACAATTTCCACTTTTAAATATAACCTTAGAATTTACCTTATTTTTTACGTATATGAATTTTTTTCTCTAAAATATATGAACACTAATTATAGTACCCACATTTTAATGTTGGTTCCCAATTTCCTTTTCTGTTTATTTGACCTGTAGGTCTTTCCAATAACTTTTTTTAAAAATAACCATGAACTTGTTAACAAAAAAGGGGGTTATCCCTAAAATTTTGTCTAATTCATCAGTCCCCTTTAAAAACTTCCATTTACTTCTAATAATGTTTTTAAGGTTCTTAAAACTACGGTTATATGCCACCACACATGCCCTCTTAAAATTAAAGCCATTACTTGATTCATGAAGTTTGACTTCCTCATTCTGTAGGAGGCCCTTCGCCAAAATTGTTTTTGTTTAACATCCGAGAGGTCCTTCGCTTCATTAAGAATGTCACTCACTATAACCTGTGGGTATCCTCTCTCAAGAAACATCAGTGTTAAGGTATTCATTTCCACTTTTAAATCTTCTATTACAGATGTCATTCTAGCTACCCTAATGCCCTGATCTTTTATCATGTTCGTCTTAAAGGAATAAAGGTGGAAACTTATGTAATGCAAGTACAAGTTGCTAAAAGTAGCTCTCAGCCTTTGTTTATTAGTTTTTTTGAGTGCTTTTCTGCTACTGTGTTGTTTGAGACCTTCGAGATACCTACTACCACATAAAGGTCACAAGGCAGTCCAGAAGGTACCCTTGCTTCTGTCTGGGAGTCATTCATTACCAATTCTGACTTTTGCCATTTGGTCTAATCACAGCCTCTAGGTCTTCACCAAGTGCATGGTGGTAGTAGAAGCACATCTCTGATTGCAAGTGTGCTAATGCCCTACTGTACCAGATGGTACTTGGATGATTGGCTCCTTACTGCAGACACAATGGAGTCCTTAATTCTGTCAGGAGACTATTTGCTCTGCTTGTGTCCTTGGGCATCTCCATAAATTTTGAAAAATCACATCTGGAACCAACACAGTCTGTGGACTTTACAGGTTGCCATTGCACACAGTAACTGTCCACAGACAACACCTCAGTCATGAGGTACATCAACAAGCAAGAGGTCACTAAGTCTTACCAGTTGAGCTAAGCAAATGATATTTATTTGGAAGCAGGTTTATCTGGAAAGGGAGCACTGGAATACTGCAACAGCAATCAGTAGGACATCTACTGTTGTGATAAGTTCTTACACAACCGTACTTTCTTACAGAATCGAACTCTGTGCAAGGCAACATTAATCCTCATTGTCCTTTTCTGGCCCTGACACGCATGTCTTTCTTACCTATAGCCTCATCTTCTACAGTGTTTACTGTTGCTAGATCCTAAACCAGATCTGTGTTCCCACCTATTCAGCAAGCCTTATCTGGACATCATGTTCCTCAGACTAACTGCATGAGTTCTTCAATTTTAATGGTGACCAAAGATTTATCTTTACCTTTTAGAGTTGTCCATATTTTAGCTGCTTCTCATAAACCTTCCATGAATAAAGTCTATAAGAGCAAGTTGAAAAGGATTTCTTTGTGGGCTATAGTTAAAGGTTTAGGTCCTTTATGGCTCCAGTTTCTTCCATTTTTACAGTTTTTAGCAGACCACCTGGATTCTGGAGCAGGTTATTCTGCCATTAAGGTCCAACTTTTTGGTATGTCTAATTATAACTCTGGTTCAAATTTGTCTGCAGAGGCTTCATCAAAATCTACAAGGGCTTTCTTAAGGGAACATTTCTATTAAGACTTTCATTCAAAGATCATATTCTACCATGAGACCTTAATTTGGCATTGCAAGCTGTAACAAAACCCCCTATTGAACTTACTTATTCTACCTCCCTGAAACAGCTTTTCTGGAAAATGTTGATGTTCGTAAATTGATTATGGCTGCAGTCACCTTAGCCATATGAGTTATATCCTGCTTAGGATGTAATGGCTGATCAGCTTCCAGAACTTAAGGGCACCTTCCTTGCATCTAGACCACTGGGATCTCAAGCAGAGTGGAAAGAAATTAATGGTTTGGGCGCCAAGTGTTTTAGAGTTTTCCTGTCACTGATGAGTGTTCCTCTTGTGTGTTTTTTTTTTCAGATGCACCATGGTACAATTTGCCAGTTCCTTGGTTCTTCCTTCTTTCAGCCACAAAAAGAAGAAAATTTCCAAACAGCCTTTGCGCTTCAATCAGCTACAAATTTGTCTCAACCACAGATAGGTGAATCTGTTGGACAGACCTAGAACCTAAGGAGACTATTCTGCTACCATCTGGTACAGTAGGGCATTAGCACAAAGGTCTTCTAACTTGATCTTGGGCAGAACAAGAAAGATCTGAAGATGGCATAAACTGATGTACCTCTTCTACTATTAGCATCCTTCCATAGTGGTGGGACAGTGTCAGATGAGGCTCAGGTGAAAAGAAGACCTCTGAAAGTTAGACTGACCATTCAAGCTACCTGCAGGCAGTAATCTCCAAAGTCAGGACTACAACAGTTAATATACTCAAACATCTGCATTTAAGGTACATAAATTGTATCTACTTCAGTAGATTGAACTTTTACAAATTCGAACCACAAATGGCCAAGACCATATATTCGAACTTGTAAAAGTACGAACATTGAAGAAAAAAGTAAAAAAAACAACAAAAAAACAAAACTAAACATCTGTAGAAGGTGGGCTCCACCCCCCCCTGCACCCCCTACACTCCCCTTACTTAAATATAGCAACACCGAGATCGCACTACATTGCGGAAAAGGGAAATCATCCCGTTCTGCACCATACGGAGATCTCCATTCAGTCTGATCAAACTTTTACAAGTTCGAAGATATGGTCTCGGCCATATGAAGTTTGAACTTGTAAAAGTCCGATCTACTGAAGGGGACCCCATACATCTAATCTATTGACTTATCCTGCAGCAGCTCCAGCTCCAAACATCACTTCTGTACTTCATAGCCTACCCCTAAAATTCCCTGCCTCAGTTAACTTGAAGTACTGTAATGCCCTACGTTTAAACACATAGACATGATTTTAGTCACCCATGCAGCTAATCTCTGCACTCTAGTCAATCTCCGTGTAGGAATCACTTTGTGAAATTGCACACCACAACCAGAAAATGCAAAATCAACTGGTAGCCAATTACTGGAAAGTACCAGCAACAGCAGCTTATTTGATAATCTTCCTTTTGCCACTATTGTGAACAACATCCAAACTAAAGGGTAACAAAGTCATACAGACAAAACATTTTTTTTAATTTATTTAACGTTTGTTGACCGGGAAAGTCCGACTAGGACAGAGCCTGTTTTCAGCAGAGGCCCGGGGGAGAAATGCTCCAGACATATGTTTTAGAATGTGGGAGGAAATAGGAGTACCCAAAGGAAACCCATGGAAATGCAGAGAGGACATGCAGACTTCGCACAGAAGTCACCCCAGCTGAGAATCGAACCGAAGAACCTCTTGCTGTGAGGCAAATACGTTAACCGCTGCACCACTGCTCTGCCCATTTACTTAAAACTACAAGAAAGATACAGCAAAGTTGAAGTCTTCAGTTTATAATATATTAAACATCATGTAATGGGATGTATGCAGATGCCTCCTTAAAGCAATGCAAGTGTTTCAACTACATCACTTCCGAATTTCTTTTTACTTAGTTTTTTTATTTTTTTTTTAGTAAACAAGAAACATCTTTACTAAATTATCAGTTATGACATAGGAAATCATACATTCATATAAATGAAAACAAACCATACTGACATAATTTTACTTGCAAACATACATCACTTATAATCTATCCAGTCACTACAGTCAAACATTACATAGCAAATTCAAATCCTGCCTTCTTTTAAACCTCATTCCTCATCTGCTTGTATTGTTCCCACATTTTCTATATTTTATGTAATTTATTCCTACCTTTCTCTAAAGATCTCATTTCCTTTTGTTTTATCTCTGTTACTATATTCATTACTTCAAGTACAGTTGGTTTAGACTTTGATTTCCATTTGTTAGTAATTGCTTTTTTGGCAGCCACCATAATTAGATTCAGCAAGGCCTTATTATGTCGAGGCAATTACATTTCTGTATCATTGCTCAAAAAAATAAATCTGATGTTGTCAATCTTCATTCATTTAGCACTAATGGGTTGCCATTTCCATCCTCAGAACCGAGTCGGCCTTATACCAAACTTGCGCCAGCCAAAAACTCTCAAGCTAAGCCTGTTACCTCAGATCTCATTTGCCACTTAGCTGTAAAGCCAGCTGTCAGCTAAGTCTATTATTTTATGTTATTTGATAAAGCTTTGATAAGAATTTCTTGTATTTTTTCCCTTATCTCAATCTATCATTATCTGTCGCTTGTCTTTACCTTTTCCTTTGAGCGTCTGATTCCCTTTTTCCTTCAAATTACCTTTTGGTAACCTCAGTACCATTGTTGGTACAGCCTTTTTCCCTACCCATTGTAGTAATCCTTAAATACCATTGCTAGTATTTCTTCCTTCTTCCCTTTACTTCTCTTTATTTTTCTCTCGCAAAGAAAAAAATATATATGTATATATATATATATATGTATATATATATATATATATGTATATATATATATATATATATATATATATATATATTATATAAAATCTTCCTTTCTACCTATCACTTTTTTTGTGAATTGTTTGTGAGTGTTAATTATGTCTGAAAAAAAGGGGACTTCAGGCTTTAAACAATGCCTGAAATGTAGCTGGAAAATGCCAAACAGAGACTCACATGAGGATTGTGTGTATTGTCTGGGAGTTCCTCATCTCTCTGTGCAGCCACCTTGCTCTATTTGCCAGTGATTTAGCTCCTGTACTCTGAATGAATGAATGAGAATAAATTAATCCTAAAGGGCTTCCTTAAGACACCCTTTTCAGAGGCTCTTTCTGCATCAGAGGGCTCACCCCTCCTAAGAAAGATAAAAAGAGACCACATTCTGTGCTATCTTCACTTTCTGGTGATAAGGACTACCCATCTAGACCGAAAATACCTAAATTGTCTCCGGAACAGAAACCAGTTTCTACGGCACCGACCTTGGTACCGTCAACTACCTTATTGTCGATGACGCCTGTTTTGGCACTGACAGTGTCTACAGCACCGACCATACATAAACTACAAATTGTCACCTCCCTACCCACCTCAGTACTGAGTGCCTTCATGGCACCAAGCTTACCCATGGTACCTGTGACTACCGTGGACACTCCTTCCTCTCTCATCTTCAAACTCGAGACAGTGGTGCCACTGGACACTGCAGCACGGACCTGATACTCCCTGTCAGTGGATCCCTTCCTGGGGCAGATATATAGCCCTTTCCTTGAGTGGCTAGAGTCCCCATCAGGGATACCCACCAGATCTACCAGGAGCCTCTCTGAACTAGTGCACCTTGTGGACCAGCTGCTGACAGCCAGGGGGATTCCTACACCTTCAAAGACCCAAAGTGTTGGACTTGGGAATATTTTTCCACAGACTCCATCCTATTCTTCTCCTTTGACCTCCTTGTAGGTTTCAAAGCCTTCCCATCCCTCTGCTGGAGGGCTTGCTTTCCAGGCGATGGAGAGAGCCCTTGCCTCTGTAGGCAAACCTTTGGCGTTGGATCCCCAGATGTGTCCTCCCCCTGAGCTGCAGCTGGCACAAGCCACTGTTTTTAGACATTGAGCACAAGAGCCTCAGGAGACCCTACTGCAGGGTGCCCCTTCTTCTGAGTCCTCTTCAGAAGTTTCCGCTGAAGAGGTACCATGGAAGAAGTCATGCAAGAGGAAGCGCATAGACTCCCCTGAGGAGTCTCTTACAGAGGATACAGATTACGATGAAGGGGAAGGGTCTCCACGGTCACCCCCTGAAGATGTCTTCTTTGGAGACATCCTTGAAGTATTGAAACAAGAGGGGTGACTGGAAGCCCAAACATCCTTCCTCCAAGGAATCCATGTTCCTGCAGGCCTTTCGTGCTCGTCTATCTGCCTCTTGGGTGACCCTGCCTGCAGAAGAGGTAGTTCAGCTCATGGTGCAGCATGTCTGGAAGACTCCTGACTCTGTTGAGCCAATCCCATGGAGACCAGATAAGATGCTGTCCCCCCCGAGGAAAGTCCACATTAGTCTAAAGGTCTACCAGTAGATGCTGAGGTGGTTGCAGTGGCCAAAAGAAAGAGCTCTCCGAAGAGAGCCAGATGCTCATCTGTCTAACAGGGAGTCCCAGGGGGTAGACAGATTAAAGAAGTGAGTTTTTGCTTCATTAACCTTTGCCATACGGTCTTTCAACTATCTGGCACATTTTACTAGGCTCCAAAGAGACTTAATTTCTGAACTCTCTGGAACTTTATCAGGACAGGTGTCTGACGAGGTAAGTGACAAAGTTGCCTCGCAGCTTAGCAACCCAGGAATCAATATCGGACTCGCCCATGAGGTTAATATCCCATGAAACCAAAGGGGCAGCAAGAGCTGTGGGTTTAGGTGTAGTTATGAGATGTTACGCCTGGAATCACCTTTGTGATTTTGCAGACCCCTTCACGTCTTTCTTCCTGAATGCGCCAGTTGAAGTGTCTTTCCTGTTCAGCCCAAAAGTGAAGGATACTCTAGCCAAGTGTGAGGATGGCAAAATTCTATCTGTTGTAGGTGTATGCTTTTCCACCAACCCAGCATTCCTTTTCCAGGAGTCAGAGGTGTGGAAAGTTATGACACAAAAATTCTCAGCGTCCTTTTCATAACACATGTGGCGAGTTCACCCCCAGAGGCAGAAGGGGTAACTCTTCTGGAAGATGCCCCTACTGAGGCAGAGGGGGCCTGCATAACCAGGGTCCCAGAGATTCTTTCTCTGGACAACCCTACCAGCGCTCCTGAAGAGTGGCCAGATTGCTTCCCTCTGGAAGCAGTTGGGAGATGTTTCTCACTGCACCACACTGCCTGGCAATTGATAACCACCGACTCTTGGGTGCAGAAGATAATAAGCAGATGTTACCACATCCTATTCGATTCTTATCTAAAACCACCAAGATGAATTCCCTACGGTCCACCCAGTCAACGGGAAGAAGCAGCTCTAGAGATAAAAAAGCTGTGTCAAAAAAGTCGTCCAAGCAGTCCCACCAGACCAGATCGGATCCGGATTTTACTCAAGATTATTTTTGGTGGCAAGAAAGATAGGGGACTGGAGACCAATATTGGATCACATCAATTTAAACAAGTTTGTCACCCAAACAAAATTCCAGATGGTCACGGTTCAGTCCATTCTTCGTTTTTTTGGAGAAAGGCGATTGGATGTGCTCAGTGGACCTTCAGGATGCGTATTACCACATCAAAATGGACAAATGCTCCAGAAGGCTTCTTTGCTTCTGGCTGGGAGCCAAGCGCTACCAATTCTGTGCTCTGCTATTTGGAGACTCTACAGCCCCCAGAGTGTTCACCAAGTGCATGGCAGTAGTAACAGCTCACTTGAGACTGCAAGGATTCCAGGTGTTTCCATATTTAGACGACTGGCTCCTTACCGCCCCCACCAAACATCTACTGGTAACAGCCCTAAACTACACCCTATCTTTGGCGAACTTCCTGGGAATCTCTATAAATTGGGAGAAATCCAACTTGATTCTGACCCAGTCCTTAGAATTCATAGGAGCAGTGTTCAATACCCATTCCTGTTTAGTCTCTCTCCCTGACAACAGATTACAAAGACTAAGGCTCCAACTCCGGGTGATGCACTGTCAAAACAAAGTTTCAGCTCGATAAGTCCTTCAGTTCCTAGGTTCAATGGCAGCTTCAATATCAATGGCGCCTCTTGCAAAACTTCACATGAGACTCCTCCAGTGACATCTGTTACCTCAGTGGCACCCAAATCATCATCCGTTGTCCTTTCAGATTCGAATAACAAATCAATGCAAACAGGAACTAATCTGGTGGATGAGGCCAGAAACCAAGCTTTGGCGCCACTCATTCCATCCTTCCCAGCTCAGAGCCACTGTGAACATGGATGCTTCCCTGATAGGATGAGAGCATTTTCAGGGAATGACAGTCCAAGGCACATGGTCCACTATAGAGGCCAATCTGCATATAGATGTCCTAGAACTGAGGGCAGTGCTTTTAGCATTGCAAGCATTTCAGTTTGCACTTCCTTCTGGAACAATTGCCATCCAGTCAGACAACATGTTAGTAATGTGGTATTTCAACAAGCAAGGAGGAACCAAGTCCTATCCCTTATGTCAAGAGGCCATGAGAATTTGGCAATAGGTGATAGCTTCCAACTGCTTTCTGATAGCAACTCATATCCCCAGGGATTCCAACATGATTGCAGTCAAGCTGAGCAGATGTATTTTCCTGCCTCACAAGTGGTCCCTCAATCCGTACATAGCGACAAACATTTTCAACTGTTGGGGCCAGCCTTGCTGCGACCTATTCACCTTCCTGTCAAACCACAAGTGCAGCAACCACTTTGACCTAATTCCCCCGGGATGTTGTAATCCACGATTGGCCCACAGGACCTCTGTATGCTTACTCCCCCTTCCTCTGATTCCCCAATTCGTGAAGAAAGCTCTTCGGTTGAAAAGCAAAGTGATCCTCCTACCACCTTATTGGCCTTGACAAGTATGGTTCCCGCTTTCTTCGGCCTCACTTATTATGCTGTCTGTGGATTCTGGATCCAACTCCAGATCTGATTTCTCACCCCCCAAGGGCTGAGCCACCCGAACTTAATCAGTCTCAAGCTGACAGCTCGGTTTCTCCACTTCTGCTGATCGTCAGTAAGTGATATTATTCAAGCCTCTCACAAACCATCCACCAGGAACTTTTAACTTGACAAATGGAAAAGATTTTCATTTTAGTCTAAGCAGAGAAAACTAGACCCGTACTCAGCCCCAGTTACTGCAGTGCTAGATTACTTATCAAATTTCTTTGAAGATGGTGCTGTATCTTCAACTATACGGGTTCACCTGGCTGCCATTTCAAATTTCCGTAATGGTTTTGGGAATTCCTCCTTAATCTCACATCATTTATGTAAAACTTTTCTAAAAGGAGTCTCTCACGTTAGACCTCCAATCAAACAGCCTATAGAACCATGGAGCCTCACACTAGTCCTACAATCTTTGACACAACCTCCTTTTGAACCTGCAGCAACTTGTGACATCAAGTTCTTATCCTGGAAATCTCTTTTTCTGGTGGCCATCACATCAGCTAGGCGTATTTCCGAGCTCCACGCTCTATGCATAAAATGCCCTTATTTAATTTTCCACAAGGACAGAGTATCACTCCGGACAAATCCTTCCTTTCTCCATAAAGTAATTTCTTATTTCTCTGTTAACCAGGCTATTGACCTGCCAGTCTTTTCCCCTAATTTTTCAAATAAAGGAGAGTATTGTCTGTCTGCATTTGTTAGACGTGCACAGACAGTTGAGATTCTATCTAGATAGGACAAAAACAATGCGCAAATCAGACCAGCTGTTTATATCAGTCTCTGGCCCTAAATTGAGAAAGTCAGTTTCTAAGGTGACTTTATCTAAATGGCTTAAAGACTGTATAATCTTCACTTATTATCACAAAAAAAAACCTGTACAACAAAATATCAAAGCTCACTCCACCAGATCAATGGCAACTTCTATGGCGTTCCACTCAAGAGCTTCTAGGGACAATATCTGTGCAGCAGCAACGTGGACTACTCCTCATACCTTTATAACTCATTGCGAATTGGATATGGTCTTCAGGGGAAGAGCTTTATTTGGCTGAATGGTGCTCAGGAATATTCTTCCATAAGGGCCGCCCAAGTGACACATGGTAGCTGTGGTCTCTGTCCTATCAGTGATAAATGAATGAAGATTAACAACATCAGATAAAGAAGTCATGTCTTACCATAACGTTCCATCTGTGTTGTTGATCTTCATTCATTTATCACGTCTCACCATCCTTCCCCCTCCTAAGGCTCCTGGGGGATACTTTGGGTCCAAGTCCTGATTTAGGGTACTTGCTCAGAAACAGCCTCTTCTTTACTAATAATGGGCAAACGTGATCTGAGGTAACAGGGAGAAGGGTACTATGGGTAAAAGCTTAGCTCGAGAGTTTTTGGCTGGCATGAGCTTGGTATAAGGCCGACTCAGTTCCGACGATGGAACTGACAACCCATCAGTGATGAATGAATGAAGATCAACAACACAGATGGAATGTTATGGTAAGACATAACTTCTTTTTTCTTAAGTCATAACAATGTGCTGACCCTCAACCAGTATTTCTGACAGAGTAGTCTGCAGGGAATTTTTAAAGTCTACCAACTCATTCCACTCCCAGAAAATATGTTCACAATTACCTCTTTTTTCCCTGTCACACCTCCAACATTTGCTATCTATATGAGGAAAAATTCTTTGTAGTCTACTTGGGGTATACAAATACATATGTAAGCACTTCCAAGCAAAGATCCTAAATCCTCTAGACTTTGTTGCATATCTGGGAGACATACATATATCCCCCATTGTTTCTTTGTGAATTGCTTATCCAGTCTTTCTTCCCAATCCTTTCTACCTTCCACTGATTGAGTGTTATAGTTATTGTGACAAAAGGAGATACTGCCAGCACAGCTAGCTGGAATTTTGTAAATAATTATATGTCATTGGTGAATATCAACATGATTTATACAAGACACTTGTGTTACAAATGTATTAGAACTGTATGTCATGTGTATATCAAACTGCCTGTACACATGTGTGTGTGTTGAAAAGGTATTTATAAAGTGATGTGTTTGAAATGTAACCACAGAGTGCCCTAGTGGAAAAAGAACAGAAATGTACCTCCTCTATTGTAACTGTTTAAATGTATATGCTTAAAAGAGGAAACTTGAGGGTTAACCTCCAGTCCAGCAAACTTTAGAAAAATATCTGAAATTAAATTACTTTATAGGCTAGGCCATAAAAGGTGGTATCTTTCAGTTCTCAATGCAGCAAGAGACATAAAGTCTGTACTAGGAAGCTTTCCGTATTGGCTTTAGGGTGAAATAATTACTAGTCTTGAAATGTGGAGGGATGCAATTGTTTTATAACTTCCAGCATCTGCCTAACATCTGAGCAAAAGCCCTTGTATGAGTATTTTTACAGGTAAATGCTAAATACTGCCAGCTTCAGCAATGGGGGTTTCACCTGGGAACTAGAAGTCAGATGACAAGAAGTGACGTCATTCTGCAAGCTACCCAGCAGTGATATTTGAGATTTATTTTATTTTATTTATTTATTTATTTATGTATTTATTATTTGTTTACTGAAAAAGTCTGACTTATCAAATAAGTTGCTGTTGCTGGTGCTTTCCAGTAATTGGCTACCAGCTGAGTTTGCATTTTCTGGTTGTAGTGTGAAATTTTGATCCCTACACGAAAATTTACCAGAGTACAGAGATGAACTGCCAATTTTAAGTGGAAGCCCGGGGAGAAACACTCCAGATGCATGTCTTTGTAATGTGGGAGGAAACCGGAGCACCAGGAGGAAACCCACATAATGCAGGGAGGACATGCAGACTCTGCACAGGAGGCACTCCAGCCGAGAATCAGCTGTGAGTTGACAATGCTACTGCTGCACCACTGTGCCTGAGCGAGATATTATTTTGAGAAGTCTCTTAGTGAGACAGAGCATTCTGAATTCTGTCTTGGACCTGACAACAACAAGAACCATTCACCACATCTGCCTTGCTCTATAAGTAAGTTCTTAGGTTATAGTATAATTCTGTTAGATTCAGTGAGGAATATAGTGAAGCTTAGTTTAGATATTTTTATTTATTTGAGACTGTCCTGCAATGTTGTTTTAAATATTCCCCATGGTTTCAAACTCTGATGTCACTGTGAATATATATTTAGTATTATCTTGTTGTTTTATTATTATTGTTCAATATATTTAAACATTTCATTGTGGCTGATCTTTGTAGAGTTATTTAAGTTGTGAGAGTACTTGAGTATTTATTTGGGGACACTGTGTGGGCTACTCAATAGCCTTGCTCTTGGTCAAACTACCATTTGTATTAATATTAATATTACACAGTAAAATTGGTCACCCTTTATTAAGAGCTTTAAAGTAGCTGTCGAGGAATGACTGGTGGCAGTGGAAACTACCTTTTTGTCTGGGCAGAAGGGGGCATAGCTAGTAAACCTGTGCCAGCCTTTCCCAGGTGTGTGTGTGTCAACTACTTGGGCAGGGACACAAAGCACTGGTTGGACAAGGAGGGTGCTGGGGGTCTTGGCTTGATCACTCAGCTGAGATCTCAACTCTATAGCTGTGCCATTGGGGAGTCTTATTGGGGATCTGGAAAAACAGAGAGGCGTCAGCCCCGGACTGACTGTGGTCTTTGTGTGCTCTTAAGGGAAATTGCACTTGATGCAGAGAGCTGCATTTAGAAATACTGTGTGTGTACCTGTTATCCTCTCAGTGACCCCCCCCCCACTGTTGCCATTGCTGAGGATTGAGGATCCTTGATGGTCCAATGGTGGGTCGTCACAGTTATCATGCAATATTTTATATGCTGTACTAATTATTCCTTTTTTAACAGCAGCTTCTGTCCTTGATTCTGCCTAACATTCCACCACTGCTGCTCTTTCACATAGGATCACCCTATGTCTTTCTTTTGCTTATAGTCTGATATCAAACCTTGATAGGGAAGGCAATTTCTAGCATGCACTCCAAATAAATTGTTTACTTCTTCCCACTTGACTCTTGCTGTCTTTCCTGTCAGATGAAATCCGTCATTTCTTTATTAGGTGCTATCCACAACTTTTCCTCTGGTTGATAAAAATACATCTGACCTATGTATGAAACTAAAGGGACTAAAAACATTTTAACTGCTTGTATCTTTCTATCCATATCCATAAAACAGAGCTTCTAATTTCTCAGTTTTTCTATTAGATTTTGTTTAGTCTCTTCCCACATATCTCTAGCTGCCACACCAAAATCTTTTTAAATCCATACTCCTAATTATTTCATTTTATCATGTTCCCGTAAGTATGGATATTGCTGAACCAGTTTGTGTGTGGGTACATAATTTACAGCTATTGCCTTTGTTTTAGATTCATTAATTTTGTATCCTGAAAAAATCTGAAACTGTCTCAAAATGTCCAACAACACTTAAATGTCCTTTTCTGGTTTTATCGGGTATAAAATAATATCCTCAAACAGAGACAGCTTTTCTTGACTATCATACCAATTATATCCTTGAATTTCTGAGTTCCATATTTTCTTTGTCAGTGGTTCTAAATATAATACAAATAACAAAGAGAAAGGAGGACACCCTTACTTGGTTCCTCTGCTCAAACAGAAATTATCAAAGATTAACCCACTTACTTTAATTTCTGCCTCTAACCCTCATATATCCTCCTAATCAACTTTATAATTTTATCAGGGAATGCAAATGATTCCATTGCCTTGTTCATAAAGTCCCAGCTTACTCTGTCAAGTGTTTTCTCTGCATCAAGACCTACCAACAACAGTGGTATTTTCTTACATTTTGCTTCCTTCTGGATCATCAGTGTTTTGTTAATGTTGTCAAATGTTTACTCCACAAAACCACATTGATCCATATCTATCAATATTGGAATCACCTTTGCCATTATTTTAGCCATTATGGACATAACCACTTTATAATCATGGTTTAGGATGGAAATGGGCCTGCATGAAGCTGGATCTGATGGGTCTTTACCCTCTTTAGGTATTACACCCACCATTGCTTTCTTCCAGGATGTTGATTTTTCTCTTCCTCTTAAAATACTGTTAAACAAAACCTTCCAGATCTTTATCAGTTTTTACTCCAGGCTTCCAAACTTCCACAAGAATACTGTGTTTTCCTGGGGACTTTCATTCAGCTTGGTTGTATATCAACATTTTTATCTCATCTCCTCCTATCCTGTCTGTTAGTAAATGAGCCTTGCCTACCTCTGACCTTGGCATATTTAATTCTTGTATAAACACTTCCATTTGTACCTTTTCTTGATTTCCATATTTCTCTGCTTTCCACAAATTTTAATAACATTTTTGAAATATTTCAAGTACCTGTACAGGATCTCTTATCTTCCTTGTTACAGGCTCCCTAAGTGTGGTGACAACCCTTTCTACTTTCTCTTGCCTGAGTCATTGTGCTAAATGTTTTTGTGCTCACATGTTATTACCAGAAAACAGTTGCTTAACAGCAATCTTTCTAAATTCCTGCATGTTATTGAGGTAATCCTTTATTTTCTGTTTAGCATTCTGCAGTTGTTCCTCTTCTTGTTCTTTGAGATTCCCCACTTATTCTGCAGTACTTTAACCGTTGTCATTCCCACTAAATAATTCTTGTTACTTCTTAACCATATATCTCTTTCATGTCCACCCTATTTTAAACTCCACTTTAATTTTATCCCACTCCCTAGCTATATTTTCAAAAGAAATTTCTAGCTTCTCTAATAACTCCCAAATAATTTCCATTATCCATTCTTTAAATGCCTCTCATTTCAACAGATAGGTGGGGAAATGGCAGTGTCTATTTTTATTTCATCACCCTGCATTTTTATTTTAGTTATTATTGAAGTGTGATCTGAAATAAGTATTGGATGCATATCGAAACGTTGAATTAAATGCACATTTTCCTGTGAAATATATTTTCTGCCTAGTCTAGACCAGTTTTGTCTTGGGAAATAATATGTAAATTCACTCCAAACTCCTCCTACTACTGAATTCACATCATTGTGTCTTGGGAAATAATATGTAAATTCACTCCAAACTCCTACTACTGAATTCACATCTTCCATGCCAAATATTTTCATAAGTTTCTTAAAAATGTACCCTCCTTTCTTATATTTTTGTATCTGGACCCCAAAGATGCATCTTTACTGCTGCAAATAAATTTCCAGTTCCCACCTATAAGTAATATTTCCTGCTGAAAGCTAATTATATCTCCCTGAATTTTCTTAAGCTCCATTATAACAGTTTTAGGTAGAATATAAATATATATACCAGTGTAATCCTCCCACCTTACCAGGAGCCCCTTAGTACTACAGATCTACCATTATTATCTTTTGTATTCTCTTATATCATTATTGGAGCTCCTCTTGCAATTAATATAAGCACTCCTGTTTTCCTTTGTACCAGGTATTCCACTGAATAACCGACCTGAAAACCTTTCTTTATCAAATTCACATGTTCACTTCTTTCTGTTATACAACTATTTGCACTCTACATTTTTTTTAATATGGCTCACTACTCTGTCTTTTTTGTATTTATCTGTGAGACCATTGACATTTAAAGACATTACAGAAAGCATCATTGTATTAAAAAAGTTATTATTCCCTCCTTTTATGTGTAACAGCTTTTTGTTAAATGTCTTGTTCCAGTTTTTGCATTACATGCATACACTGTTTGGCAGGTTGAACTTTTATACAGTTGTTTCTTTTCATATCTATTTGAGGCTATGTCAAATCTTACAAAATGTTTTTGTTTTATTGAAAGCCCTCAGACAAAAAACAAATACACCCCTAAAATCTATTCATTTAGTACTAACACAAAAATCTATGTACATCTTCAAATATCAAGGTTTTACTCTCCTAATTGGGAGAGGTTGGGAGGGTGGCCTCATGGTTAAGGTATCTGCCTTACAAACACAAGGTGCAGGGTTCAAGTCTCACAAGGGATAATTGGCTAGGCTTAAAATGGCTCGTAAGGGCAGTTAGCTTAGTACTAACCTATGAACCTATAATAGGAACAATTGTCCCAGACTGACAGCCACATTCACAGACTTTGGTTAACTTACAAGGAAAATTATCCATGCTACGACACATGATACAGCCTGTGCTTCTACTAAGTGCTGTTTGGTTTTGTGTTGTCTTTATTACTTTCCCAGATAGGAAATCACTTGAATACTCTCAGAAAACATTATCTCCCAGCTGTTGAAAGAAATAAGTACTCTGTTTTATAGCTGTTTATCAGATTGTCTCCATGGAGACATGAGGACCATATACAGAGTTGCTTCTAAAAACACTCATTTATTTGCTAGACAGTGCTCTTTTTTATTTATTTGCTTTCTCTTAAAACTTGCTACTAGATCAAGCCAAGAATCGTAATCCAGTCATTCCCCTATGCAAGAGTGAAAAAAAAGCACATCAGTTGCTCCTGTATCCCACTCTTTTGACCAGACATTTTTTTCTTTTTTTTATGTTGCAGTCCCTACATTTCTTAAAACCAAACAAGGAGAAAGAAAGAAAGAGGAAGGAAAAAAGTGTCACCTGTTTACTTTAGTATCATAATTATACTCAAAAATAACTGAGAAAACTTTACTTTATAGCATGCATATTATATCATATTATAAAAAACACTGCTGTTAACATCTGGCTTTACTTACAGTTAACTCTTTCCTTCCTCTTCCACCCTCCTTAATGTTCTTCCAAACATTAATGGCATGAAGTAGGGCATATGCTTTAGAATCCCTTAGAAGTAAAAAAGTCCAATATTTCCAGGTTTTCTTGTTCTGTCATGTTTAACAAATGTAATTACAGCTTTGTAATCTTCGAAGTTGCTAGTTTTATTCCTGATCTCCTTCTCCCAAGTTCGGTCTCTACTTCATTTACAACATACTCCCAGTTCTTCTATTCAACTCTTGTGCTTTTTTTCTGTCCTCAGGCATTTTCCATTGAAACAGTGGAAAAGGTTTCACTGGCACAGTTTCTCTGTGATCTTTATTATCAGAAGAACAAGAAGCAGAATCTCCTTTTGTTAGACAAACTTTTGTATTTCCTCTTTAGCATGCTCTGCATCAGAAATGATTTTGAACCTCCAGGAAAGAATATTTTGAAAATAGCTGAGTACAGCAACTTGAATATCAAGTCTGCTTCTCGACATTCCCTGATTAGTGGAATAAATGTACTCCTGTTCTGTCTGGTGTACAGTGAGTAATCATTTTCCACAAACATTCTACTGTTTCCTAGTTTTAGTACTTTGTTCTTCTGCTACAGTTTTCTCAAAATCACCTTCTTCTGTTGGTAGGATTTCATCTTTACTATTAAAGGTCTAGGTTGCTTTCTCATAGCCAAATTTCAAGCATGCAGTGTGTCCTTTCAGTTAACAACTCCTGTGGAATACCAGTACATTTGCTTATTTGTATTTTCATAAAATTAATACAGCCTGTTCCTTCCAGCTTCTCTGGTACAGCAGAAAATCTCAGGTTTCCCCTATGTGCTCTGTCCTCTAATTCTGTTATTGTTTTTGAAACATCTCTTCTTGAGCAGTATCATATTCAGCCAGCCTTTTTTTTTCAGTTTGACCTCTAATTTTTGCAGTTTTATCACCTCATCTGAATATCTTTTAAAAGCTTCCTTTATTTTTTCCAGCCTTTTGTTATTTGAGTTGATATACTCTGTCAGTGTTTCTTTTATTTTACTCAACTCTGAGTACATTTGACTTATTTTTTCCTCTATGTTACTGAAAGGCATGTCTTGCCAGAGCTGGAGTTTGCATTGCTTCTTGCAGAACAGCTGCAGAATTCTTCCCAGTCAGTATTTTTCCTCAGCTTTTGTGATTGATTTTCTTTCAGGTTTCTTGAATTTCTTTTATGCTGGCACCCAGTGCACTTACTAGCCAGTTACTGAAATTTACCCAGAAATATGAGTTTATTGGCTCTCTGTACTGAGTTTCTATTTTCACACTAGGAGAGCTGAAATTAAACTGTTACTCAATGTGCAGCCATCTTGGAAGTCTTTCTTTTCTTTAACTTTTTAAATCTTTACTGGGGCATTCAGGTACAGCTAGTGTGGTTTGGCTTTATTGGCCTTAATAAATCAGTAAAAAAAAGAAAAGAAAAAATAAATAAATAAATAAATAAAAATAAAATGTCATGTGTACCCAGAAACCATGTAGTTGAAACACAAGTATATCTTTAAGGGGGGGTCCCTTGTATATATATCTCACTGGTCTCCACTACAGGAGGTTTAAGCTATTACATAGCGAAAACTCTAACATTGCTTGGTCTTTCATGTAGTTGATACAATCAATAACATGTAGAATGTTCTCACCAGCATTATCAACAGCTACAGTAAAAAAAAAATCTGTCTTCAAAAAAGCAGTCACTCCTGCTTCATTTTAAGAACAAAACTGTGCTTGCAACAAAGGCATTACATAGACTGAAAGCATAGCTAGTCCACTCTCACAGTCTAAAAATGGAACTAACTATTGAAATGGCATTACAACTTGAGCTTGCAGGGTCATCCAGAGCATCTTGCATGTATCATTGTTAATCACTGAACCAATGAACTGTTGAAATCACTGTTGTATTACACAGTAGTATTGCACTCTGTCATTTTATTGTTGGGCAGCTATGCTCTCTGTTGGTACCCACTGCTATTAATAATACAGAGCTTTTCCTCTTCTTCCATACCTCTTCTTCTTCACAATAACTTTTCCTTACCTATTTTTTTCCATCCTTTGAACCACTGTTTAAGTATTATACATATTAAAATTGCTCAAAGTAGTGCAGCAAATATGTTATTGAAATCATTTGTATATATTATCAATTACCAAGTATTGGCAAGTGGCTTCTATATATTTCCCATCTATGATTTATACCTGTCTGTTGGCTTGCCATTTTAGTCCTATGCCTAGGGATGCATTTTCGTATTTTCAAAACAGTGTAAGAAACTTCTCTGTGTGGAAGATTTTCAGTCCATATATCTCTACTTAATCACTATATATTAATCAGATCAGACAGTAGTAGTAGAAGTAGCAAACTTAAACTCGTGTTAAGTCAAAAAAATAATAAAAAATATATAATTTGAAATATTGTACAGAATTACTAAGTATTCAAAAGTAATCCAAGCAAGGCAGGCAGTCTGTTTCCAGCTGAAAACCCTTTATTAAGTACACAGAGAAGCGTTCCAAGTAAAACAAAACTAGAGTAATAGTTTCCTCACAAGTTTTTTAAATATATATATACTTTTTAAAAGAGAAGGGAGTGGTTTATTGTGCTGTAAAACAAAGTGTTATTGGTACACATGTTAAATTCACATCCCTTCCCCATCAGTGTATCATTCAAGCTGGTACTGCCCTACTTAGTAGCTGTCATAATAATATAACCCTTATGTACTTTAAATAAAATTTATAATTATGTGGTACCTCTTATTTAACCAGATTATTAAATAGATTATTAAGTTTGTGATTTTATCCAAGACAATATACTACATGCCTGGAAATATATCAACCTTAGTCCGTTTGGCAATCAAAAATATATATATATAACTATATACATATACACTTTGTAAAAATCATATTCTGTTTTCATAACCTATTGTTAAAGATCGCTTTCCTCCTTGTAGACTTCTTCAGGTCTGTGTGTACAAGAACCCTAAAAACTATCTATAAAAATATCATTGTATAATTAGTTAGAATTGTTATTACACATAATTTTGAATAAAGTGGAAAAAAGGGAACCAAAAAAAAGAAAAAAAATAATAAGAAAAAATGTATGATGATGGAAACAAAATATACACTTAAATTAAAACTGATTTAAAATAGTATTTAAAACCAATTGGTAGAATAAAATAAAATAAAATTAGTCATGTAAACAATGTGGCAATTTTTTAAGTTCCAGTACATTTCTAATTAAACAGTAGTAGTTTAGACCAGGCTTCCTAAAAGAGTTCAGCTTTAATTGCCACATGTGTTCATGTTTCTCCAGAATATTTGGGATGTCTCCTTCAAGATCACCCATGCCTATGCGATCCAGGATCTGGAACTTAAAACCTGTGTGTCTTTTATGAAGAGAAAGGTGTTTGGCTAGTGCATTATTTTTACATCCAGAGTGGATTTCTGACAGATGACATGAAATCTTATGGTTCCCTATTAGAAGGCCGAAGACGCATTCTTTCAAATGAGTCTTGGTCGAACTCAAAAGCCTGAAATGGCAAAATATCGAAGCAGCTTTTAAGTGAATTCTTTCCCTGGGAAAGAATTCACTTGGCTGCTTCATTACTTTGCCATTTTCGGCACTGTAGTGCGGTCTCGGAGTTGGTATATTTAAGTAGGGGGTGTGGGGGGAGGCAAAGCCACCCACTTAATGCAGTGTTTAAAGTATTTTTTTTTTATTTTTTTGTTGGAACAGTGTGTTCTGACAGTTTGAAATTGTAAGCTTTCGCTTACATAGGGTCAATTAATCACCGTTCGCTTTTTTAAGTGTTCGGTGATCTAATATAGACCCAATCCTTCTCTTAAGTTTATTTACAGTCTTGCCCAAATAGAATTGTGAAGTCATACATAAGAGAGTCAATGGATTTTTTGAGGAAAATAAAAAACATTACAGGTGAAGCTGACAGTATTTTATTAACTATTGATGTGGAATCCTTGTACACAATGCTCCCTCACAATTACTGTATAACAGCAGCTATGGAGTCTTTTAAGAAACATAATCAAGGTATATAAGCACAACTGCAAACGTTAAGCAAGCTCATTAATCTTGTATTGGACTTCACTTTCTTTACTGTCAATGGTAAACACTACAAACAAAAAACTGGAATAGCAATGGGGGCTGCCAAGGCTCCCAGCATAGCTAACGTAGCCCTGGGAAAGTGGGAGGAGGAGGACTTTGTGTTAAACAATACAGACTACAGGCAGCATATCACATGATATTTACGTTTTATTGATGACATCTTTATTGCGTGCAAGGTGACACCTTGCAGCTTGGAGATTTTATCACTTACCTCAATCAAACAACCCCCATTCTGAAGTTTACCTCTTCCAATAGCTATAATTCAACCACTTTTTTAGATATGCAGATTTCCAAGGACACCAACAATAACAGAATCACCACTGATCTGTTCAAAAAACCAACAAGGGTTAACTTATTACTCCACAGCAAAAGTCTACATCCTACAAAAGCCAAGTATAATGTAGTGAAGTCCCAGGGCTATCGATTAGCTAGAATTACTACAGAGATGGAACCATTTTTGAGAAACCTGAGTAACTTAGAGAATGATTTTCTAGTGAGAGGCTATGAAAGTCAGATGTTAAAAAACATCCTGGAACCCATTATTGAACTGAAAAGGACTGAAGCACATTCACTCAACCTCCCCAGTAGGAGAATGTTAAGAAATTCCACAGAGAATAACAAATGCAAAAATAGCTGCATCCTGACATACACTTTGAAGATTATCACATTATCAAAAATGTTATTGAAGAAAACTGGGCCATTGTCACAGGAAACCCTTTTCTGATTAACATATTAGGTGAAGCCCCATCCTTTGTTTACAGGAAGGCCAGGAACATTAGAACTTTTGTTGAATTTAAACCTAGACCATATGAGAGAAACACTAAAATATGTGAAGCTAATTGTACATTTTGTATATTTATACAGCAATGTTTTTATTGCCCTTATTTAAAGAAAATCTTTAAGATCAGTGCAGGGGTGACTGTAACACTTCAAAAGTAATTTACAGGGCACAGTGCAATGAATGTGATGCATTCTATGTGGGGAGGACTGTAAATAAACTTAAGTGTAGGATTTCATGTCATCTGTCAGAAATCCACTCTGGATGTAAAAATAATGCACTAGCCTAACACGTTTCTCTTCATAAAAGACACACAAGTTTTAAGTTCCAGATCCAGGATCACATAAACATGGGTGATCTTGAAGGAGACATCCCGAATATTCTGGAGAAACATGAACTCATGTGGCAATTAAAGCTGAACTCTTTTAGGAAGCCTGGACTAAACTACTACTGTTCAATTAAAAGTGTACTGGAACTTGGAAAATTGCTACATTGGTTACATGACTAATTTTATTTTATTTTATTCTACCAGTTGGTTTTAAATACCATTTTAAATCAGTTTTAATTTAAGTGTATATTTTGCTTCCATCTTTATACATTTTTTCTTATTATTTTTTTCTTTTTTTGGTTCTCTTTTTTTACACTTTATTCAAAATGATGTGTAATAACAATACTAATTATACAATAATATTTTTATAAAAAGTTTTTGTACACAGACCTGAAGAAGTCTAGAAGGACGAAAGCAATCTTTGTTAACAATAGGTTATGAAAATATAATATGATTTTTACAAAGTGTATATGTATATATTTATATATATTTTTTGATTGCCAAATGGACTAAGGTTGATATATTTCCAGCCATGTAGCATATTGTCTTGGATAAAATCACAGAGTTAATAATCTGGTTAAATAAGAGGTACCACATTATTATAAATTTTATTTAAAGTACATATGGGTTATATTATTATAACAGCTACTAAATAGGGCAGGATCAGCTCAAATGTTATACTGATGGGAGAAGGAATGTGAATTTAACATGTGTACCAATAACACTTTGTTTTACAGCACAATAAACCACTCCTTTGCCTGATAAAAAGTATATATATATATATATATATATATATATATATATATATATATATATTTAGAAAGCTTGTGAGGAAACTATTACTCTATTTTTGTTTTACTTGGATCACTCGTCTGTGTACTTAATAAAGGATTTTCGACTGGAAACAGACTGCCTACTTTGCTTGGATTACTTAGTAATTCTGTACAATATTTCAAATTATATATTTTTTATTATTTTTTGACTTAAGATGAGTTTAGGTTCACTACTTCTACTACTATTGTCTGATCTGATTAATATATAGTGATTAACTAGAGATATATGGACTGAAAATCTTCCACACAGAGAAGTTTCTTACACTGTTTTGTTTTTGGACCCACTATACTTTAGTGGGTTAAGACTAACACACACACACACACACACACACACACACACACACACACACACACACACACACACACACTCACACTCACAGACATTTGTATTTGTGTTTAAATGCATATGTATGTATGTGGGCTCAATCATGTTTTAATAAGCAAATCCCCCCAGATGGAAATTACCAAAAGTCTTTACTCCTACTAAAATTCTTCCTTCACAGTAACAAGCAATTATTTCTTCCAAATGATACTTTGTCTCTTCCAAGAAGCCAGTATCTTCATACTCTTTCCCCAGTGAGAGACAAATGCCACGTCCATATAATACCTCTCCAGTGAGAGGCCTTCAACACAAGTGAACATGCCATCAAGATTCCACTGGCAAGTGTATAAAAAAGAAAAAAAGACAAATTACTACTGCCATTTGCTAATATGCCAGTACTCATCAGAATTTCTTATGATAGTCATATCTGCCAATATACAAATAAATTATTTAAGAAAATGACAGAAAACATTTTGAAGTCACTATATCAGGTGACAGAAACTACACATCATGGATATATATTGCACATGAATCTGCACTTGTGTGAATGTGTACTCTAGCCTTACATTAAGATGTGTGTGCTGCTTTAAATTTTTGGAAACATCACGAAGCAAATTAAATGCAATTATGTAATAGTTGTTTACAATAGGTTTACAAATCCTGTTTTAAATAACTCAGTAGTATAATACAAATAGTCATTGCCTGTGGGTTATGTAACATTTACCCATCCTTTTTCCTGATTGTGAGTAACTCCTGCATCAGTCTTGCCAGGAAAGTAATATTTAGTATGCCAACTAAAATATAATGTACATTAGACAAAGTTTAGAGTAATAAGATTGCATAAATAATATTCAAAGTGCTTGTACTAGATAGTACTCATCTTCTTTTGTTCAGAAATTGCAAATATTTTATTCTGTGCACATGCCAATGCATTTGTCTTAAAGAAATCAGCAAAACTACTCATGATATGGCAGTACTGCCCTAATAACTTTTTTGTATATTTTTAAGGCGTTTTATCTGCCTTATGGTGTAGGTTACTCAGGAGGCAAATGAGGGTTGAGGGAATCAAACCGTGTACCACAGGAATGGTATCTCCCAGCCTTAACACTCTGTGCCAGCCAGAGACGTCATGCAAGTGTTCATTCGAGTTGATCTATCACTTCTCATTTAATCACTATGTAACTATATGGAGAGATGCAACAAACATTAACACTTCAAGAACTTTTTGGCAATTTTTTTTTTATCATCTGCTACTCATCAACTTCCTCTTCCCCCTTTTTGCCATATTGACTCATTCATTCCCCTTCAGCCAATAAGGATCAGATTATTTGTGGGTGGAACTATTATATTACTGACTGATGACATTTTCTTTTTAAGACCCTTACCTTCTAATGTGCTGGTTCTAAGCTTTCTGTAAGTAAATGGGCATGGGACTTTGTGGTGTGAAGACCACTTCCTCTGTGGTGATGTGCCTGTCTAAGGACACCCACCCTCCTGGGGAACATTATAAGGCTAAACCCTGCATACACTGTCATACATCAATTCTCTGTGTTCTGCACATGTAAGCCTGGTTGCACTGACATGATCTCTGGTATCGTTACCAGCATGGTAGTTAAACTCTTGTCTCCCCTCTGAGAGAGGCAAGTGAATGTAGCCCTTTTACTACCCCCCCATTTGCTTCTTCAGTGCCATGCCAGGGGCTCACACAAATCTAAACAGTAGTTGGTTTGACAGTGCATCTTTGCTGTCAGTACTTGGTGTTAGACATCTATGTTTTTGAATTAAACTCGGTAATTGGCAACTTAATGTTTGCAGAAGGACTAGACACCTCAGAGTAAGTTATTCTTCTTTGGTAGAAGAGGGCAGTATAGTATGACTCTTGCTTGGCAATCATGAAATTCCATGTGGATTATTCGTAGGATGCTGATTTAGGATGGACATAATTTTATTTCTGTAGTGTCTGTTTGCATTTGAATTACATGTATGATCATTATTTCAAGATTTTCAAGTAATTGAAAGAAGTGCAGATGATGAGACTGGTAGGCCAGATCAAGACAGATATGAAAATTAAAATGTTTATTAACAATGTCTTGATTTATGCAACTGTCTTTCTGTAGACATTAATGAGTGAAACATTTTGAAATGCATTTTTTTTTCTGGATGTGACTTGCTTCTTTTTAATTGACAGCAGTTTTCAGGTACCACCATATACAATGTTGAGACATTTAGATATATCTTTTTTAAAACTTTTTTCCTCCCATTTTACCACAGAAACCACTGAACATGAGATGTAGTTGTGAGCTGCCCAGTAAGTGCATCCTTTGTGATTGTAAAGCAACATCCCTGAGTTTGGATCCTAATTTGGTACCTCTTCAGGAGAGAATTGCACAGCTTGAGCCTTCATTTCATTCCATTTTGTCATTCCCTAATGGTGAGTATCATGTGCCAGCTTCTGACATCATCTGTAATGGCTGTCTGTATTTCTGAATGCTTCTGAGAAAAATGTAGAAATTGCTAATGCATTAATGCAGCTCCTAAATGCATTATCCCATGTGCAGGTCCCCTCAAATTATCTATGGTGGGATTGCATTTATTCTTATTAGGAGTAATATATAATTATCAACCATGGGATGGGTAAGGCCAATCTATAACCAAATGGGATGGGTTATTTTGAGCGCAAAAAGGGAAACTGGCTAGGCTTAAAGGGCCCGCAAGGGCTGTTAGCCTATACTTACCTATGACTCTATCAACCTATTAGACAAGCAAGTACTTTATTTTAAGCTTTATTGGTAGTACATTGTGCTGTCATGAGAAGACTGTAAGTCTCTTGCCTGATGAACCAAGGATTTTGGAGTTTTATTTGACATGCTTAATACTGTTATTTAAGTACCTACACTTGGCTTTAATTCATATCTGAATGTGGCTTACACATCGGAATATAGTGAGCAATGGTGTCATATTGGTTTGTGAATATTTTTCTTGGGTAGCATAGGCAAGCTTCTGGAAAGCATCTGAAAGAAATCCACATTGTCATTATGTTTGTTTATTGGTGGTGTTCAAAATCTGTTTCTACATCATACTTTTTATTATTTCTCTATTTAGCTCATCAGTGAACTCTCAACTCATTATGCTGGATTTTTAACTGATTGATTAAGACTGCGTGGTGCATGTTACAGCACACAAAAAGGCTTGCACACTGCTTAAAGAGTATGCTTTATTATAGTTTTTTTTTTTTTTTGGTAATTTCCCATTCTAAGACCGGTGTAGATGCTAGTCATCATGGCCTTATGGACTATTTTTTGTCTAGCATGTGCAAAGGGCTATCCTGTGTAACAATTCCCATGCAACTGAAACTAAAAATGACCTGAGAATCTGAAGAGACATATTAGTAATTTATAGAGCATAGTTGCTGACTTGACCAGTGAATACAGGAATGTCCACTAGGCAGCAACATTATTATGTAAAACAACTGGATGGTTGTTGTATACAATATGTAAATAAGACATTTACACATATAGTGTTGTGTGGTATTTAAAATATGAGGGAGAGTATTTCTTTTCCATGAGCCTATTACTTTACTTAATATAAAATAGTAGAATATTAAACCCCTCTTTCTCTCTGTTGTAGAGGGCACATACTCTTTACTGATAAGACCTGCAGTTCATTGCATAGAAATCAAAACATTCCTTTGGAAGCTGTGATGACATCATGACTATTGGTATGGTTTGAATGTCTGGAATACCACTTGCAGTGTGGAAAAATCAAGGAGAATGAAGACAGAGACACCTTGGACAACATTATAAGAGAATGAGATAAATATATGAGAAAAGATAGAAGAAAGTTCCAGAACATATCTCTCTACCTCTTAGAGCAAGAAATCTGGAAAAAGCCATAAATAAAATTAGGAAAAAGGCCCAAAACACAGGGACAATTTTTAAATATTGCTCTTACAAAACTTAGAAAGTTGATAGAATAAAACATTTTGCATTAGCATGAATTTTCTGAAGGATATGAAGTCTGAAATTCAAATTTCTGTCATTATGTTCTAACTTCAAACATTAATGATTTGCCACTAATTTGCCAGAAATCCACAATTTTATGAAAAACAGACCAATGCTATGAGGCAAAAATCTGGACCTTCTGTGAAAATCTGTACAACTGAGAGGTATGTTCCAGAATAAAAAAAAAAGGCAAATATAGCTAACATCTCAATAGGCTGATTCTCCCAACAGATAAACTGAAATTTATATTGTGCATATTACAGGAAGCCTTTTAACACTTGATCTGATGTTGTCAATTTTCATTCTATCCTCAACTAATGGGTTCAGATCCGATCACTCATCTCCATTTTGGCCATTCCTAAAGCTTGTGGCAACCATAAACTCTCAAGCTTCTCTCGTACTCATGATGCACCAACCCCAAGTACCTCAGATCGTTTTGCCACTTTACACAAAAGCTGTGGTGACCATTACCCTCGAGCATATAAGTGTTTAATTTAGTGATTTTGTGGTTCTTGTAAGTTAAAACCTTACTTTTCTCAGGTCCTTTCTATCCCTTACCTTTTTCGCCTTTATAAATATTATTTCTACTTAATATTTTTTTTAATTCTGTACATTTTGTACATTGAATACTATCGCCAGTATTCCTTTCCCTTGCTGCTACACTTAGTGCAGATTCTTTAATACCACTGTTGGTAATTCTCTATTCTTTTGTTTCTTTCCTCTTAAAAACAACAAAAGTTTAGTCTCTAAGTACTGTTTTTGTATGATAGCATGTGTAATGTCTTTTTCCCTCTTCTAATTATGGCAGAGAAAGGCCCATCTGGGTTCAAAAAATGTCTCAAGTGTGGTCATAAAATTCCTGTATCTGATGCCTCCACTTTATGTGTATATTGCCTTGGCCCTCTTCATTTACAGGAAGACTGTGGAATCTTATCATGGGTTTAACCCAAAGGCACTTGTTGAAAAAAAAATAATACTAAAGGGTTTGCTTCATTCTGCTTTCAGAGAGGCTTTATCTGGAGCTAAGTCACCAAAATCTAAAGACTCAAAATCTCCTTCCCTGGGTCCATCCATTTCTTCTTCCAGGACCTTGGAGCATTCAAAAAAACAGACCTCAATAAGGTCTGACCTCATCATCGGATCCTAATAAGAAAAAGGAAAAATTATCAGATCTGACATCAACATTGGATCCTAAGCAGAAAAAATCATTGGCTACGACTTCTTCGGATCCAATGAAAAAGTTATCAGAGCTGACCCCTTCTCCCAGCATTATTGCCTGCCAAGGACCAGATATTCTCCTTCTGTGGACCCTGTACCCTCCAGGGTCCTCTCACCCTTTTTCGAGAGACCCAGATTCCCCTCTGTAATTTCCACTTGCTCTTCTAGGAGTCTAACAGAAGAAGAGGTGGAAAGAATGGTGAGAAAGATTCTGTCGGCACAGAGTCAGATGGGTGCCTTAATGGCTCCTACCCTTCGGATCAGGAAATCTGCTTTTCTTCCACACCTCCTTTACTAGTTCCTCCTCTCTCTCATATTACTGTGTCAGAGTCCTTGGATCTGAGCCGTCTGGCTCCATCGGACTCTGATCATCATTATCCTTGGATCCGAAGTTCGCTCTGAGCACATCAGTTCAGTTGGATTCAGAGACCTGTCATAACCAAAGCTTCCCTGTCATATCTGAGGTGTTGGAGTTGACTCTGAAGTCATTGTAGCCGACTCTACACCTTGGGGCCTCAGCCCGGGTTAGCTCTGCTCCAGCTTCTACTTTGGGGTGATTGCCTTCAGAGCAGGGAGGGCAGCAGTCCAAAAGCTTGACTTTTTGGATCTGAGGTCTTCTCCCTCTCTGGAGTGGTCTGCCTTTGAGTTTATGGAGAGAGCATTGTCTGCCTCAACAACAGGAGACAGATCCTACCCACTCAGATCTACATTATACAAATCTAATGTCTCTGTGCTCAGAGTCTCATCACTGTTTTTCACAGGGACAGCCAGTATGAAAACCCCAGGCTTCCAAACAGGGCATCCTGATTTCTTCTGATACCTCCCCAGAGAATCCCACTGAGGAGGTCCCTAAGAAGAAGACATGTAAGAGGAACACTTTGACTCCCCAAAGGAGTCTATCACAGAAGATGCATACGTTGATGAAGGTTAAGGGTCCCCATGGTCACCTACTGAAGATGTCTTATTTGGAGACATCCTTGAAATCCTTAAGCAGAGAGGTGGCTGGATGCCCAGCAACCCTTCATCTGAGGAGTCTTTATTCCAGGAGGCTTTTGGTACTGGCCCATTTACCTCCTGAGTAACTTCACCTACTGGCAAGCTCATTGAGTTGATCTCTTGGCAGGCGTGGAAGACCACAATACTATTGAACCTATACCTCAGAGTCAGACAAAATTATGGCACTACCTGTGGACAAACAGTTTTGAGGAAAAGGGGTTCCCTTTGATGCCATGGTTGTGGTGGCTGCCACTAAAAAGGAACTTGCCGAGGAGAGTTCCACTGTTCATCCCCCCAACAGGGAGCCTCAGACAGGTTTGGGAAGCATGTCTATGCTTCAGCGACCTTCGCCTTAAGGTCACTGAATTATTTCACACATTTCACTGGATTGCAGAGGGATTTGAATAATGAGCTCTCAAATACCCTTTCAGGATCCATTTCTGAGGAAGTACAATCTTCCGTAATTTCTCAGTTGGCTACCCTGCAAGCAACCTATTTCCAATTCTTTCATGAGGCTCATTTTGCATGTAGCCAAAGCAATCTCATAGGTAACGGGTTCAAGTATTTCTATTAGGAGGTATGCCTTGATGTGCTTATGTGAGTTTGTGGAGCCCTTCAAGTCTTCGTTCATCAGTGCTTCTTTTGATGTCACATCGTTATTTGGCCCCAAAGTAAAAGACACATTATCCTGGTGTGAGAAGGATGGAAAGGCCCTGACTGCCATGGCCATATGTTTTTCGACATCTCAAAGATCCTTTTCTAGGAATCAATGAGGTGGTCAAAAGATGTGGTTCAAGAAATCCCAGGGACCTTTCCAGGACACACGTGTAAGAAGTTCCCCCAGGAATAGAGGGGGGAACTCTAATGGCAGACACATCCCCTGCGGCAGAGGTGGCCTGCAACACCAGGGATCCAGAGATACTTTCTTTGACAGATCCTTCCAGCATTCCTGAAAGGAAGTCCTGTTTCCCTACTCTGGAGGCAATCAGGGGTCAACTTTCTCTGCATCAGAGAGCCTCGCTAGAAATAAAGACAGATATTTGGGTGCAGAAGATTATTTCCAGAGGTTATATAATACCCTTTTCCCTTCCTCCTCAGATTTCAAGAAAAATCCTAGATGCTCCAAACAGAGAAAACAAGCAGCAATTTAGGTTCAAAAGCTGCTAGAAAAAAGTCATCCAAGAGGTCCCACCAGAACAGATAGAATTTGGAACATACTCAAGATTCATATTAGTGCCAAAGAAAACAGGGGACTAGAGACCAGTTTTGAATCTCAGCAACTTAAACAAGTCAGTTTGACTTAGCAAGTTTTAGATGGTCACAGTTCAGTACATTATCCCTTTTCTGGGCAAGGATGACTTGATGTGATAGATCTTCAGGATGCATACTATCACATAAAGATGAACAGACAGTCCAAAAGGTACTTATGCTTCTGGCTGGGATACATACCTCTCAACCACTTAGAGTGAGAAATCTAAACAAAGCCACAAATGAGTGGGGGAAAAGGCCCAAAAATAGGGACAATTTTTAAATATTGCTCTTATAAACTTAAAAAGTTAATAGAATAGCAGATTTTGCATTAGCATGAATTTTCTAAAGAGCATGCTGATTGAAACTCAAATATCTGTCATTATTTTCTGACATCATTCTTCAATGATTTGTCAGTAATTTGTCAAAAAACTACAATTTTATGAAAAGACCAGAAATATAAGGAAAAATCTGGGCATTCTGTGAAAATCTGTAAAGTTGAGAGGTATGCGGAGCCAGTCATTACCAACTCAGAGCTCTGCCCTTTGGTGTCACCACAGCCTCCAGGGTGTTCACCAAATATATGGCAGTAGTAGCAACTTGCTTGACTCAGAATTTGGAATTCATCGGAGCACTGTTTAATATAAAGTCAATGATAGCTTTACTGCCTCCCTGAAGGGTTCAGACTGTAAGATCACAAGACAGAAAAATATTCTGTAGTAGCAAAATTTCAGCCCACTTTGTCCTTCAAGTTCTACGGTTAATGTCAGCGGAGATAACACTAGTACCTTAGCCAGATTTTACATGAGGATTCTCCAATGGAAGCTAGCACACAATGGTCGATACTTCACCAACCTATGTCAACTCTGATATGAATCACTCACACATGTAGAAGAGATCTCAGGTGGTGGATTCAGTCAGATCAGGCTCTACAAGGCCGTTCAGTCATTTCCTCTCTCAGCCCAAGGCCATAGTGACCATGGATGCTTCCTAGTTGGGGTGGGGGGGTGAGGGCATTTTCTGGAGAAAACAGTCCAAAGCATGTGTTCCCCCAAAGAGGCCAACTTCCAAATCAATGTCTTAGAGATGAGGGCAGTGCTTTTAGCATTGCAGACCTTCCAAGATGCTCTCCCTTCGGGGATGATTCTAATTTAAATGGACAATATGTCAGTAGTTTGGTACATCAACAAGCAAGGAGGGACCAGATCATATCCCTTGTGTCAAGAAGCACTCAGAGTGTGGCAATGGGTAATCTCATCCAACCTTTTTCGCACAGCACTGCACATTCTAGGGAAGTCCAGTGTGATAGCTGACAAACTGAGCTGATGTATTCTTCTACCTCATGAGTGGTCTCTCAACAAGAATGTAAAGGAAATTATTTTTCGTTGATGGGGCCAGCCTTGCTGTGATCTTTTGCTTTACCTTTAAACAACAAATGCAGCAACTACTTTGTCGTAATCCTCCCACAGGGTGAATCACCAAGGGATGCTCTACTTCAGTATTGGCCCCCCAGTCTACTATATGCCTATTCACCAATCCCACTAATTCCAAAATTCCTACAGAAGGCTGCCATGTTGAACAGAAAAGTCATTCTCATTGCACCTTACTGGCCTCAACAGATTTGTTTCCCCTTCCTTTGGCCTCATTTACTTCACCAACCTTGGATTCTGGATCCAATTCCAGAACTCTTGTCTCACCCGACAGGCATGATCCAGCCAGACATATCAAACCTCAGGTTGACAGCCTGGCTTCTCCATTTCCATTAACAGTCAGATAACCTATGCTCTCTTCCTCACTCTGATATATACTTTTATCTTCCCATTAACCTTCTACAAGTGAGCTTTATTCCAGTGAATGGGAAAAGTTTGTTTATGGGGCACATCAAAACAAAGTTGGTCCCTTTTCAACTCTGATACATAGCATCCTTGACTTTTTGGCTCTACTACTCTTTAAAGGAGGAGCTAGTTCCTCAACAGTTAAGGTTCAGTTAGCAGCAAAGCAGAAATATCGATTTTTCACATTGGATTTGATGGTTCCTGTTGCCTCTCATAAGCTCTGCAAAGCGTTTTTGCAAGGCATGCTTCTTTTAAGACCTCCCTTAAAGACCTTACTTCCTCATGGGATCTAAATCTGGTACTGCAGGCACTTACTCATTCCCCCCTTCGAACCAGCAGCTAAGTGTGACATTAAATATTTTTCTTGGAAGACAATATTTCTAGTAGCCATTATTTCTGCCAGACGAATTTCAGAGATTCAAGCCTTGTCTTCAAAGCTTACATATTTGATTTTTCACAAGGATAGAGTTACACTGTGAACCAATGCATCCTTTCTTCCTAAGATGGCATCAGAATCTAATATCAATCAGTCCATTCATTTGCCAGTATTCTTTCCTAATGTTGCTAATAAAGGTGAATATATAGTAAACTTATTTGATGAGGGTAGTGTGACAGCGGTGAGGTCTGCAGTGGGAGTGACGGATGCGTTTAAGGTGGAGGTGGGGTTACATCAAGGATCAGCTCTGAGCCCTTTCTTATTTGCAATGGTGATGGACAGGTTGACAGACGAGATCAGACAGGAGTCCCTGTGGACTATGATGTTTGCAGATGACATTGTGATCAGTAGTGAGAGTAGGGAACAGGTGGAAGAGACCCTGGAGAGATGGAGATATGCTCTAGAGAGAAGAGGAATGAAGGTCAGCAGGACTAAGACAGAATATATGTGTGTGAATGAGAGGGAGGATAGAGGAATGGTGAGGATGTAAGGAATAGAGGTGGTGAAGGTGGATGAGTTTAAATACTTGGGGTCAATAGTTCAGAGTAACGGTGAGTGTGGAAGAGAGGTGAAGAAGAGAGTACAGGCAGGATGGAGTGGGTGGAGAAGAGTGTCAGGAGTGATTTGTGACAGACGAGTACCTGTAAGAGTGAAAGGGAATGTCTACAAGAGGGTTGTGAGACCAGCTATGTTATATGGGTTGGAGACAGTGTCATTGACAAAAAGGCAGAAGTTTGAGCTGGATGTGGCAGAATTAAAAATGTTAAGATTTGCACTGGGTGTAACGAGGGTGGACAGGATTAGGAATAAGTACATTAGAGGGTCAGCCCAGGTTGGAAGGTTTGGAGACAAAGCCAGAGAGGCACGATTATGTTGGTTTGGACATGTGCTGAGGAGGGATGCTGAGTATATTGGGAAAAAGATGCTAAGGATGAAGCTACCAGGTGACAGGAAAAGAAGAAGGCTTAAGATATAAGGTTTATGGAGAGAGGACATGCAGGTGGTTGGTGTGACAGAGCAAGATGCAGAGGACAGGAAGAAATGGAAACAGGTGATCTGCTGGGGCGACCCCTAACGGGAACAGCCGAAAGAAGATGATGATGATTTTCACAGACAATTACGTTTTTTACCTACATAGAATAAAATACATCAGAAAAACTGATCATTTGTTTCATTTGCAGAATGAAAATTGGGAAAGCCAGTTGCCAAAGTAACTTTAGCCAGATGGCTAACTGACTGCATTTCATTTATTTATAGCAAATTGGGTGTTACTTTACCAAAATCATTGCAAGGCCATTCAGCTAGATCCATGGCAGCTTCCTCAGTTTTCTAATCTAGAGCATCCATGGATGATATATGTACTGCAGCAACTTGGACTACTTCCCATACCTTTGTTACTCATTGCAAATTGGATCTGGTCTCCAGAGGCAGAGCATTATTTGGTTCAGTGATGCTCAGGAATATCTTTCTGTGAGTCCACCTGGGATCTTAGGTAGCTGGGGACTCTGTCCCATTAGTTGAGGATAGAATGAAAATTGCCAACATCAGATAAAGAAGTTATATGCTGACCATAACGTTCCATCTATGTTGTCCATTTTCATTCTTCCTCAACTCCCCACTCACTAATTCCCATCCTTTGAAGACTCCTGGAAGAATAAGTGGTTAGCGGATATCACTGTCCTTTATATTGAGCTCCAGATATAGTCATCTCTTTATTTATCTGCACTGCAAATATTTCTTTCTACTAAAAATCAGCAAACAAGAGCTGAGGTACTTGGGGTTGGTTCATTAAGGGTAAAGGAGAAACGTGAGGGTTTTTGGTTGCCACTAGCTTTAGCAACAGCCGAGTTTGATCCAAGGGATCAGATATGAACCCATTAGTTGAGGAAGAATGAAAATGGACACCACAGAAGGAACGTTATGCTAAGCACATAAGTTCTTTTTTAGTATATTGTTTTATATCATAATCCAGCTTGTAGTCAAACAAGTCAAGCTAGTACCCTGCTTATTGGGCTGCAGTCTGTCCAGAGTAAACTGTAGCACTATATGTTGAGAAGCTTTTACTCCCATTGTCCAGCTATGATATTCCTTTTTGAGTGACCTTAAACTACATAAGTATAATACTCTGAAAGAGCTGCTACACAACAGCTTGGTCCCAGGCATGTGGGTGTTGCATTTTGGACTGGTCATGTCTAGTCAGTTAATTTGTGTTTGAAGTTGAGAGTACTTGAAAGAAGATGTGTGCAGAGCCTAATAAAGGGTTTAATGTTTATGAGCAGTTCATGTATAGAAAAGCCACAACAGAAAGTAAAAGGAGACTTGGTTTTAAAGTGTGAATGTTCTCTGTTTATTTATTTTTTTTTTAACTTTATTAAATTATCACTTAAGACATTGGCAAACCTGCATTTAAAAGTAAACAATGTAAACATGTTTTTCATTTACATACATGATGCATTAACATGTTTTCTTTCTTTATAACTACTGTCATTCAGTCCAACATTACATAAATTGCTAAATCCATTCCTTCTTGTAAGTTTACTCTTTCTTTTGAACATTATTCTGCACGTATTGTTTGCACAAATTCCACTTATTTCTACATATTTTACTCCTGTGTCCATTCGTTCTGTGTTTCTGTCTTGCTTTGGCATTTATTTTAATTTTCCCTAAATCTGGGACTTCATTTCTCCCTCCCGGTTTCAAATCAGTCAGTTACCACAGATGCCTCAGACTTCACTTGGGGAGCAGTTTCAGGAGGGATAAAAGTGCAAGATATGTGGGACATCAAGGACAGATGCAGGCACATAAGTATAAGAGATGCTTGTCCTAATTAAGGCAGTCATCTCTGTGAATCATCTTTGGACACCTGTACCTCTTCAATTTGTTACAGACAAATACCACAGTCATGTGGTACAGCAACAAGGTAAGGGGAACCAGGTCATATCCCCTTTGCAGGCTAGCTATTTGAGCTTGGGCAATAGCTTCACATCACAATCTCACTCTACAGACATCCAGTCTTGCTGTGATGGACAGTCTGAGCAGGACAAGGGCAGACCCTCATGAACTGAAAGTAGAGCAGGGGATCTTCCAAGATTTGGACCATCTGTGGTGAGTTCCTCAAGTAGACCTCTTTGCCTGCTGTGTGAACAATCAGCTGGCAAGATTCTGCTCCAGGATTCCATGCAAGAAGGCCTGGAAGACAGATGCCTTTTATTTTCTTTTCCTTGAACAGGAATGCTCCTGTATGCTTTTCCACCCTTTCTGCTACTATTCAAGATATTTCTGAAGATTCAAAAGGAATCCCCAAGATCATTGTGGTGATTCCTTTCTGGCCTAGGCAATCATGATTCTCCTTTCTTTTGGAAATGGTCAGGGGCGATTACCACAAGCTTCCTCACAGACTGGATCTACTCACACAAGAACAGAGGTGTTTGGTACACCTCAACCCCAGTCAACATCAGTAGATTGTCTGGATGATAGAGTCTTAATTCCTTTTAGGCACTTGTTTACTGAAGATGTGCAGCAGGAACTGATGAAGGCAAAAAAGCCTGCTACTAAAAAATCATAAATTAGTAAATGGAAAAGGAAATTTCTAGCTGGTGCCAACAACATAACCAGGATTAATTGTTCTCTGGTTTTACTATATTTTACGTGTTTACAACACTATGGCCTTTCTTACTCCTCTATCAAGGTTCATTTATTGGCCATTTCAGCATGTGTGCCCATGGATCCTCCTCTTTCAATGCATTCTCATGTCAAAATGTTTTTGAAAGGGGTTTTACATATAAGGGGCCTCCAAGAAAACTGGTGGTCCCTCCTTGGGATCTTAATTTTGTATCAGAGACTCTAACACGTGATCCATTTGTATCAGCTAACCTGGTTGACTTGAGGTTCTTACTATGGAAACATTTTTTCTGGTTGCTCTGACCTATGAAAGAAGGGTGTCTGAGTTGCAAGCTCTTATGGTGAGTCAACCCTATCTCATTTTTCACAGGGACAGGGTTTCTTTGAGAACTAATTCTTCTTTGATGTTTAAAGTGATATCCAGGTTTATCTTAAGCCAGATTATCTATCTCCCCATTTTCTTTCCTGAACCCAAAAATATGGGAGAAAGTTTACTCCATACTTTGGATTGTCTACAGGCAACTCAGGTCCTATCTTGGCAGAACTAGATCTTCCAGATCTTTAAGATCAGTTCTTCATTTCTTGTGAAGGTAAGAAGTAGGGACTGCCTCTGTCAAAACAGACTATTTCCAAATGGTTAAAGCTATGACCTTTTGTTATACTCATCACAACAAAACTATTCCAGGCAGGGTTAAGGTCCACTCTACCAGGACCTTGGCTTCATCTGTGGCTTTTTGGAAAGGGTTGGATTCTAGAAGTGTTCTAGGAGCAGTAACTTGGTCTTCTACACATACTTTTAAAAAGCACTATAAGATTGATTCCTTCCATAGGACTAGATCAGGCTTTGCAGGGACCATTCTCCAGGGGCTTCTGGATGCTTCTCCTTCCACCCTCTAAATGTAGTAAGCTAGGGTAATCCATTCATATAGCTAAGTATACTGCAACAGTGATCAGAATGATGAACATAGTACAGTTGTGTAAGGAAACTTACCATAACAGTAGATGTTCGAATGATCAGTGCTGCAGTAGCAACTCCCTCCCTTCACTCACTTGTATTGCGGCATGTTTTTTATGCCAGGGTGTGGCTGTTTATTTTTTTGCTCCTCCTAGCACTGTCCTTTCTGGTCCAAGTCTCTCTTTCTCTCTCTCTTGGTAGGAAAACTCTGAAGGGCTTAGAGCCCAAACTTGTCTTTTAGTCAGCTCAGCTTGAGCTGCTTGACAGTTTTGGTGTGTGGAAGGTGCCCTGAAGCTTTGGAAGCTGGTCTACCGTTACATCCTTGGCAGGATATAACCCATATAGCTAAGGCTTCTGCAGTAGCAATCATTCAGACATCTACTGTTATGGTAAATGTACTTACACAACCATGCTTTATTCTACATTAACACAAAACCTCCCTTTATCCTTATAGGTTCATAGGTTCATAGATAGGTACTAGGCTATTGGCCGTAGTGTCTATATAAGCCTAGCCAAACGGTACCCTGACTTTTGCCACCCAAGAATATTATTTTCCTGTGCCCCTGTCATGCAGAGCCACAGAAGTGATCCCTGGGGTGAATTTCCTATCTCCCATCCAATCATCAAGATTTTTCTTGAAGAGTGCTAATGAGGAGCTTTGTTTGATATAGATAGGTAGTTTGTTCCAGAGTATGGGAAGTCTCTGAGACAGGAATCTATCCCTCCAGCATGTTCTGTTTATTGTGGTGACAAGGTTTAGGTCCCTAGAGTGTGTAGCTCGAAGGGATTGGGATTTCTTTACGTGGAGCATGTCCCACTGCTCTGGGTTTGATATAGCTTTGTATGTTAGGCAGAGATCACCTCTGAGTAGGCGATATGCGACAGAGTAAAGCTGGAGTTTTTTGAGACGATCTGCATAGGGCATCTGTTTGAGGCCGGTCATCCTCTTTTTGAGGTATTTCTGTGGCCTTTCCAGTTGTTGTAGATGTCTTGTGAGGTACATACCAAAAGGGGCGTTGTACTCTATAATGGGTCTAATGAGTGATGAGTAGAGGGGAACAATGACTTCTTTTTATCTGGATGAGAAACCTTTTGTGATGAGGTGTGCAGTGTAGAAGGATTTCCTGACTACTGTGGCGATGTGATTATCGAAGGAGAGACTACTGTCCACCTGTGTCCCAAGGTCTCTTATCACACTTTCGGTGTTAAGTAGACTACCGCCTATGTGGTAGTTCATGGGTACAGAGTTTTTACCAAAAGGGATGACAATGCACTTTTTGGCATTGAGCTTGAGGCCATGGCTTTGACACCAGGCATCTGTGTCAGTGAGGCCCTTTTGTAAGATGTCCACATCGTTAGGAGATTTGATTATGGCTCCTAGTTTGCAGTCATCTGCAAACTTTGTTAGCCAACGACCTTCTGTGTTAGCCTGTACTTCAGAGAAGTAGATACCAAACTGGAGAGGACCTAGGACTGAACCCTGTGGTACTCCACTTGTCACTGGTCTGAAGATGGATTTAGAATCTGATACTTTCACAGTGTGGGTTTGATCAGTGAGCCAGTTGGCAACCCATCTTGTGACATAGGGATTTATACCTAGTTTAGTGAGTTTGTCTATAATTCCAGAGTAGGGGATGGTGTTGAAAGCCTTGGCGAGATCTAGATAGGCTGTGTGTACCACCTTACCCTCATCTACAGCTTCAAAGAAGTCTATCAGGTTTAGGACACATAATCTGCCTTTTACAAACCCGAACTGGGTAGGGTCCAGAGTTTGGAGATTACCAATATCATTGTTTATAAGTTCCATGATGATACACTCCATAGCCTTGCAGACCAGGCTCGTCAGGCTAATGGGGCGGTAGTTCCCGGGGTCCGTGGTGACTCCCCCTTTGTGGAGTGGGATAACCGTTGCTGTGCGCCATTCAGTGGGCACAAAGCCTGAGGTGAGGCTGTGATTGAACATCTTCCCAACAGCCTTTGCTATCCACTGTATATTTAATTTTATATATATATATATATATATATATATATATATATATATATATATATATGTAGTCTTTTATTTCTTATGACCTCCTAATACTTCTTGACCTTCCATTTCTTTAATAATACAACTGTGTATTTTGTTTAATCAGTGTTTTTTGTTTGTTTTTATTTTAACAAGGTTTGTGCAATTATTATTTCTGTCAGTTGTTCTACTTCATGTGTATTGCTGGAGCTTTTCTCTTCAGGCCATCATTGAAAAGGGATCTTACATGGCCCAGTCAGACTTTCCAAGTAGACACTCATAAATAAATTCATTATTTCTTTATTTTCTAGCTTTCTAATGCTTGTTTCTTTTTCATTTGAGCTGTGTTGTGAGTGCATTTAAGATATAAGCTTCTGCAAGATAGCAACTATGAGTGTTTATATTGCTCAGGAGAAGGACATAGTGTTTGTAGATATAGAATATGTCAGTCATGTTCTGCTAATAATGTCATGTTTAGGAAAAACAAACTGAAATTCATTTTGAATGAAAAGATACTTTCTGCTGTGGCTGAAAATCCGTTAGTACAGAAGCAAGCCTTGGGCCCAGGCCTTTTTGACCTCAGCATTGGAAATGGAGGCCATGATTAATACAGTATCTGTTGATTCTCCTTGACTTCAGAAAATTAAATCTAAACATAGTTTCTAGAATTACAGAACTTTCTCTCTAGGTCTTTACCCTGTAGAGCATAAATCTAATACTGTTATGCCTACTCTTTTTTTTAAATAACAAATCTTTATTTATATTTCACACTTTAACTTACAACATTAATTCGCAAACAGAAAGTACATTTCAGTGCTTATTTCAGTTTGCTTTTTCAAGTATCATCCCCTTGCACCACTTAACTAATGTGCTAACCGTAAAACTGTCTCTGCCTCTAACCTTAACTCTATACCTTACCCTCTGAAAAAAAACATTCTCTAACAGCAGCACTACTACACAAGTAACTCGGGCACACTGCCCGTGCATATATACACATCCACAGCACTAAAACTATCCCATTTCCTAACCCTTATCATTACCATAACCCACAAACACCCACATACATACTCCCAACCCTAACACTGACCCTGTTACCTCTGTTATGAAAATACACATTTGGATAAATGATCATTCAGGAAAAAAACATCACAGTTCCCTTCAGCAAAGTGAACTGCTTCCATATGAGACAGGGTCTGCTAGTTCCTTTCTCCATCTTGTTAGTACTGTCTCCACTACCTTTTTCAAGATGCAAGCACTTCTCATTTAAGACATTATTGAAAGGCTTTCAAATCTTTAATGTTTTCTTACATCCTAACTTCCAAATATCTTCCAGATTTCTACAGGGATGCCATCAATTCTGGAGATTGTCCTGTTGATTGACTGTAAATCATTTTTTTTTTATTTCTTCTCTGTCTGAACTGTTAATTTTTAAACTCCCTTTCATCTAATGTTGGCATAGTTAAATCTCCCATTAATATTTCCAGTTGCTCTTTATCCTTAAATCTCAGCTTTATATGCATTTTGACAAAAATACTAAATATCTGTGATATCTCATGAGGGTCTCTGGCTATTCTCCATGTCATGGAGTTCCTATTTATCGTTCTACTTTCTGTTGTGTAAGTCTTTAGGATGATAATTTCTGTACTTTGAGGTTGCTGTCAAAATATAGTTCCTAAACTGCTATGCTCTTATATTTTGGAATGTTTTCCAGTCAATCCCTTTATTTTTTTTTTTAGTTGCCTTTCTTCCTTTGTAAGTTTCCCTTCCTTATGTTCTAGCAATATGACCTTTCTAGCCCTTCTAAATAGTTTCTATTGCCATTCTCCTATATCTCTACCATATTTTTAAAATCCATTTTCAACATTTTCATTGGCTTGGACTATTGTCTAAGAAGTAATTTCCACCTTTCTTTAAAGATTTATTTTATTATTTATTTATTGACATATGTTTACTGGGAAAGTCTGACTGAGCAGTACCCTTTTTCATTGTGGGCCCAGGGAGAATAGCTCCATTATACAGACATCATGGATATTATTTGCATTTTTTCATCATTTATAGTCAGTTTCGTTCATGAACAACAGTTCCAGTATTCAGGCATGCTTGACATCAATTTCGTTATTTACAAAAATTTCAATTGTAAATAGTTAAATGGGTTGCATATGAGTATTTTTTAATTCACAGTACAGTGTCATCAGTATGCATAGATTGTCAGGTTTTACGTAAGAATATTTGCTGCTGTAAAGAGTTGTTCAAAAATCTAGGACATAGGAAGATAAAGTAAAGCGTTACAGCAACCTAAATAAATGAAGGAGGGGTGGAGGCGCAAGGAAGGTAAAGGAAATGAGATGATAGAGGTAGGTATAGTTGTGATAATCATACATTAAGTTTTGTGCAGCAAAGAGTTATGGCACAAATTCATATAGCTGTATTAATACCAGTTTAACCAGGGTGGTGCAGGTTCAGAGCTGATTTATCTATCAGGTGTTGCTTCAGTTGACATTTAAAGTATTTTAGGTTGCAGAGTACTCAAGTGGAGTGGGATGGTATTTTAGCTGTCAGAATGCAGTGGGAATACATGGAGTATATTACATTATTGTTTGGCTTAGTTACAGAGAGTAATGATTCATCAGTGGAGCTCAAAGGTCTCTTGGTAGTGTAAGAGTGAATGATAGAATGAAGGGATGGGAATTTTTCAGGGTTGTGCTGTAGTTTGATGGTTGTAAATAATTGTGAGTACAACAAAAAATTATTTTGTTCGAGCCAGTGTAGTTGTTTTAGAGAGAGACACTGATGTTATCTATATTGTTGGTTGGTTGTGAATTTGGCTACTTTACTGCAACATTGTTCTAGTTTGGTTGATAGAGAGAAGTTAAGATTGGTTAGGATAGGAGAGACATATAATAAGATAGGAAGTAGAAAAAAAGTGGATATGTTTTGTCTGTCAGAGTCAGTAAGGTAGTGGTTTACTCTAAAGAGGCAGCCTAGCTTTTGGTGTGTCTTCTTTATGGCTTTCTGAAGGGGGATCAAATTTCAGGTAGTCGTCTATAATTACACCTAGTAGTTTGGTGTGGAATACCAGTTCTATATTGGTTTTGTTAGATGACAGGATATTAAAGGTAGTTTTTTGGGAGGAGAGAGAGTTGGGGTTCAGGTTTTTTTTTTTTTTTTTTTTTTTGATATAGGAGGAGTTGTAAGTTATTGAGCCAAGTTTCTAGGGAGGAGAATTATTTCTGGGTGACTGTTTCAAGCATGGGTAATGTCTGAACAGTACATATTAGAGTAGAGTCATTGGTGTATTGTACTTTGGTGGCCTATTTGGCTGCTTTATTTAGATCGTTGATAAATAGGTTAAACAGTAGTGGTCCTAGGATGGAGCCATGTGGGACTTTGATGGATATAGGCAGGAAAGAGAAGAAATCGTCTTGCCATTTCACTGTTTGGGGCATATTAGTGAGGTAACTAAGAAACAAGTTAAGTGAGGAAGATGATAGCCCATAGGAAAAGAGTTTTGTTAGGAGAATTTGATGACTGACTGTGTCAAATTCCTTGTGTAGATCCAGAAATAGGGCTGAGGTTAGAAGATCTGAATTTCTATTGTGATTTACTGTATCTGTGACCCTTGGAAGTACAGTGTTTATTGTGTGATTGAGTTTGAAACCATGCTGTGAGGAGAGAAGAGATTATCAGAAGTAGTATGTGCTGCAAGTTGAGAGTGGATACATTTTTCCAAGATTTTGGATAAGCAGGAGAGAATGGTGATTGGTCTGTACATTGTGAGCTCATATAATGAGCCGCCTTTATAGAGGAGTATTATACATGATTTTTCCATAGGATGGGGACATATTTTTCCTGGAGAGAGCAGTTTATTAGAATTGAGACAGAGTATGCAAGGCTATCTGCAGCCATTTTGAGGTATTTGGATGGATGTTGTTCACGGGTGGTGGCTGTTGTCTTAAGAGAGCATAGGCATTTTTTAACTGTAGATGTTGGCACTGGAGTGAATGTGAAAGTTTGTTGTGGCTTTAATGATTGGGGTGGGATGGCTGGATTTGTAGTAGTTTTGTTTTGAAGGAGAGAAGTTACTGTATTTACAAAATCTGAATTAAACTGTGAAGCAATGTTTTGGGAGTTATTGGGGGGATTGACTGGGTTGCGTTGATTTTCTAGGACTGAGCGATATTGATTCCCAGAAGTTTTTGGGATTGCTTGATGATATATTCTGGGTGTTGCTATAATAAGCTTCCCACCCTTAGGCTATTTATTACAGAGAGCAATCAGTTGCAGGCTGTTTGTGAGCAATTAACAAAGAGTCACAAAGTAGAACATGTTTTCTTGCATTTACTGAATGCAGACAACAAGAAGCTAGGGATATGAGTAGTTGGCTTACACAGTGTAATCTAATGCTCACGTGACAGAATAGTAGCCATTTTGATAAGTGGTCCTTAGGATGCAAGGATTGTATCTTTGGGTGTGGGGGAGGGGATGTCACAGTCACTTTCCAGCACTAGACAGGTAACACGACTGATTAGTTAAAGTTAATATACTCTCAGTGAAAACATTTGAAGGTGTGTGCCTTAAGGCAGAGCTCCTGCTATGTAAGAAAAAAGGGTCTGATGTAATGTCCCCAGGCTCTGAAAGGAAAGAAAAGAGAAGAACTCCACTAAACTGAAATATTATATGGGTCATAGGATCATTAGAGGTTACTAGGCTAATAGCCCCAGGGCCCTTACAAGCCAAGCCAAGTGCCACCCATGTTTCCAAAGGTGTCTGGTTCAAGCAGACACTAAAATCATCACCTATTGTCTCTATCCAAGAGGGATACAGATGAACCCTGGGGTGAATTTCTGGTTACCCATCCAATCATCAAAATTGCACTTAAATAGGGCCAACAAGGGGCTTTGTTTAACATGAATAGGAAGTTTGTTCCAAAGGTGGGGCAACCTCAGTGAGACAAATCTGTCTCTCCAGCCAGTTCTGTTGATGTCACATACCAGGTTAAGGTTTTTTGAGCAAGTGACCCATGTGCCATTTGACTTGTGAATGTGCAGCATTCCCATCAAAGCTGGGTAAGAGATAGCTCTATATGCAAGGCACAGGTTGCCTCTGAGTAGTCTGTATGACGCAGAGTAAAGTGACAATGATTTCAATCTGTCCGCATAAGACAGATCTTGAAGACCCTGAATTTTCTTTGTAAAGAACCTTTGTGGTCTCCCCAACTGCTGCAGGTGTTTGGAAAGAAACATACCAAAAGAAACGTTGTACTCTATTATTAGCCTGATGAGGGAAGTGTACAGGGGGGGGGGGTTATAACCTCTTTTTTTCTGGAGGCAATGCCCTTACTTATGAGATGAGCAATATAAAATGCCCTTCTTACCACTGTGGAGATATGGTGATCGAAGTTAAGGTGGCTGTCAACCTGTGTCCCCAGATCTGTCACCACTGATTGTGTGCTTAAGGTATTGCTATTGATGTGGTAGTTTATAGGAACATTACCCTTGCCGAAGTGGATGATAATGCATGTTTTTCCATTAGGTTTAAGACCATGACTTTGGCACCAGTCATTAGTATGTGTAAGACCTTCTTGCAGGATGTTGACATTGCTAGGGGTTTTAGTGATTGCTCCCAGTTTGCAGTAATTAGCAAACTTTGTCAGCCACAGTCCTTTAGTTTTAGCTGCACTTCAGAAAAGGAGGTTCTGAACAGTAGGGGTCCCAAAACCGATCCCTGTGGAACGACACTGGTTACTGGTCTGGTGGAGGAGGTGGAGTCCCCTATTTTGACTGTATGAGTTCTATCAGTGAGCCAGTTTGCAACCCACTTGACAATATATGGGGTGATACTCAGCTGGGTGAGTTTATCAATGATGCCTGAGTGGGGGATTGTGTGAAGGGCCTTGGCTATGTCTAGGTAGGCCATATGCACAGATTTGTCCTTGTCTAGGACTTTGGTGACTGTCTCGAAAAGTCTGCCAAGTTTCACAGGCATGATCTCCCCTTCACAAAGTCAAACTGGAAGAGGTTGAGCATTTGGAGATTTCTGTATCTTTGTTAATAAGGTCCGTGATGCTTAATTCCATGGCCTTCCAAATAAGGCTGGTGAGGCTAATGGGTCTATAGTTCCCATGGTCTGTGGATGCACCTCCTTTGTGCAAAGGGATGATAGTAGCTGTTTTCCATTTCACTGAGATGACTCCAGTGCTTAGGCTGTGATTGAAAGGCATGGTCAATGGTGATGTTAATTCCTGTTTTAAGCCATGTAGAACACAGCCCATGATGTTGTGTGGTCCCATAGACTCTGTGTTTTTGGCCATGGAGAGGGCATTTAAGACCTGCTCCTCGGAGATACTAGGCTGGGGAGAGGTGTTTGGGATGCTTTGGGGTATATGTGGTGGGGACAGGGGAGTGAAGTTTTCATTGAACCTGTTAGCCAGCAGATTTGCTATATCCACAGGTTCTACATATGTAGTACCATTAATTACGAATTCAACGCAAATCTGGACCTTGCCTTTAAGGTTATGGATGTAACTAATGAACTCCTTGTGGTTATCCTTAGTTAAGGAAGTTAGTTTAGATTCGTAGTTAGCTTTGGAGGACTTTACTAGGAGTCTTATTTGCTTGTTTAAGTTGAGGAGGAAGTGTTTCCAGTTCTCAGACCGTTCCTTCCTGCTCTTAGACAGATATTTCTTTCTCCTATTCTATAGCCTATTGATGGCAGTTGTCCACCAGGCAGGTTTGTTTGGCTCCCTGTTATGCTGTCGCAGACGCAGGTTGTCAAATGTGTCTTTGTCGAACTGAAAAGCACAAAAAGTCAAAATAGTGAAGTGGCTTTTCTGCAAATTCTTTCTCTGGGAAAGAATTTGTTTGGCTGGTTTTGCTACTTTACCTTTTCAGTAGTGCGATCTCGGAGTTGGTATATTTAAGTAGGGAGTGTGTGTGGGGCACAGCAATCCACATCGGGGGTGTGGGGGTGAAGCCCCCCCCACATTATGTAATGTTTTGCAGTTTTTTTTTTGTTTCGGAACAGCGATTTTTTCCCCTTGGAAAAAAATCACTGTTCTGAGGTTTCGACGTTGTAAGCTTTCACTTACATGGGGTCAATTATGTGTCATTCGCTCTTCTGAGCGTGCAATATCATAATATAGACCTGGTTTGTTTTTCCTTGAAGATCCTGCTTTGGTTCTATCAGAGTCAATCCAGTAGTACAGGTACTTATATAAAGCATTGGTGTATAACTCAGCATAGGTGTCTGTTCCAGTAGTGGGAGAAGGGGCTGGGAAGCTGTTTATGCAATCACGTAAGAGGTTGTAATTGGCCTTGGAGAAGTTTTTTAGTCTAGTTGTTGCTATGGGGGTTCTTGTGCTATAGTTACTTCTAGCGTGACCAGTTTGTGATCAGATCTCACCAGAGATGGCCACACACTGGTGGTGGTGCAGCATTCTCCCATGTTGGTGAGCACCAGGTCCAGGATGTTTGAACCCCTTGTGCGTTTGTCAGCCATCTGGTCCAGGACATTGGAGTTAACGAAGTCCAGGAACCTTTGGGAGACAATAAAGTTAATACATAGGTAGTTAGCTTATTCCTAGAGATGGAGGAAGGAACACTGTGAGTCAAACCAAGAGAAGACGGGATATTCGTAGAGTAGAGAGAAGGTAACAAAGTTTATAAATATTAAGGTCAAATTAGGTTTAGCAGTAGTTGTACTGATACAGAACTACAGTAAAACACTGTATAGAGCTATATAGAGCAAATATCAGACATAGCACTACACTGCAATGCACATTATAAAACCATCACTTAGTATTCATCCAGTTAATCAATGCTTCAAAAGATACATACACAAATGTTCTTCTTGTTGGAGAACACATGTTCAACACATATAAAACTTATCCAATCTTGGAGATTTGTATTTTACCCAGTTCTTAAACCTTTTCTTTTCAATAAATATGCAGGGAAACGTGAGTTTCTTTCTTTCATTTTCTTTTCCTGTATCTTTAATCTAGAAAGTAAAGGGTGCATAGTCAGAGAGAGTAAGTAGGAGAGTCTTTCAATCACTTAAACACGCTCCTGTGATATGTAATGTCTGTCCAGCCTAGTCGAGTTGTCTCGGGAATTGTATGTGAATTCCCATAGTTTCTTGTAGCGGTGTTCAAGCCCGAAGGCTGACAAGAACAATTATTTATTAAAGGTGATGTTATATACGTCATTCCTCATACAAGTGTCGAGTTTGGTCTTAAAGGAGGAAATAAGTAAATGATAGTTTGATATCAAGAGGTAGTTTATTCCAAATCCTGGAAATGACAATTGTTAATCATTTGCTTTACATGTTTTTAAGACAATACTTCATACTGAACTTTATGTTATTATGTCTGTGTGTTGCTAAGTTCGTAGATAAGGAAATGCTGAAAATAGATTATAGGAACTCATTGCTATAAATGCTATATGTAACTGTTGCTTTACCCCTCGTGTAGTGGTAGTGGATAGAAAATAATTTAAATTCCTTACACCTGTTATTAAAACTTAGATTTCTAACAGGCAAAATTAGTCTAGTGTACTTACTGTATGACCTTCTGATTCCAAGTTCTTTAAGTTTACCCTAGAGTACAAGGCAGAAAGGGTCTATATTAGAGCATCGAAGATTCAGAACTTCGAATGTTCTAATATCGACCCCTATTCAGCGAAAGCTGAAAATAGTGAAGTTACAGAAAACCAAATTCATTCCTAGGGAAAGAATTCGGGTGTCCGTTCCTGTTGCTTCGCTATTTTCAGCACTGTGGTGGAAAGTTACCAGTCGGGTTCAGGTAAGTGTGTGATTGTGTGGACGTGAGGGTTAGGGTGGGTTAGGTGAGTTAGGGTTAGGACGCGGGTCAGGTAAGTGTGCGAATGTGTGGACATGAGGGTTAGGATGGGGTAGGTGAGTTAGGGGTAGGGCGCGGGTGAGGTGTGTGTACGATAGTGACGGATCTTAGGGTTAGGGTTTGGGTTAAGGTAAGTGGGTAGATAGTGGTGTATGTACAGTTTAGTGTAAGGTTAGATGTAAGATTTTAGGTGTATGTGTATGGATTGCTGTTTGTTTGGTTTGTTTGTGTTGTGTGTATGTGTTTTGGAACAGCAAATTTTTTCCCTTGGAAAAAATTAGGTGTTCTGAATTTTTGATGTTATCAGTTTTTGCTTAATAGGGGTCGATATTAGAACATTCGAAGTTCTGAAACTTCGATGTTCTAATATAGACCCAGCAGAAACTATTGATGTGATAGTGTTCAATCTCGCCGTTTGTTCTTACACATGGGTTCGGAGCCGATCCTCGGCTCCGTGTCGGCCGGTTGCAAGCTCTGCATCGAGAAGAAGCTCGAGACAATCTAATACCCACAATCCCCCTCTGCCTTTACCTCAGATCTAGTTTGCCGCTGCTGCGTTCGCATCGCTGGGAGCTAGCTCGAGCATCTTGAGATAAGATATAGCTTAATTTGTTATATTTTATTGGAAAATTTGTTCTATTAGTAATTTTTGATATACTGACTGTATGTGTGTATGAGTAGGTTGATTTCTCGGTACCGTTAAGTTTATTAATTGGTTAGAGTTTTTCGGGGCCTACCAACCCTACTTAAATTTGACAACCGGACTTGACATTTATATTGGATTTGACTTTTTTTCACCGGATTTGACTCTTATACTGGACTTGACTCTTATCTTACTTGTAAAATGTCTGATAAAGTGAAATCAGGTTTTAAACGTTGTCAGTGTGGCCAAAAAATGTCAGTGACTGACAACCATAGTTCCTGTGTCTACTGCCTTGGCCCTCTCCACTTACAAGAGGACTGTTCAATCTGTCACTCTTTTAGTGGGAGGGTCATGACAGATAGGCGCAGGAAACTCATGGACAGAGGATTATTAAAACCTTCCTTTCAGGAGGCTCTGGATGCTTCTGACCAGGCATCGAAATCCTCGAAGGAATCGAAGACGTCGGAGCCCAAGTCATCGGCTCTGAGCTCTTCGAGTAAAGTTAGATCACCGGTTCCACAGACTTCGGGGCAGAGTGTTCAACTGGTGTCGGTTCCTGAGCCTCGAGTCTTGGAACCGGTGCTGGAGCTCCCTCCATCGACTTTATTGAGGTCGGCTCCGTCTTCGGTTCCTTCGACCCGTTCTTCGTCCAAACTCTCCGATGTCGATGTGGATCATGTGGTGCAGAAGTTATTGGAGCATTCGGCCCTGTCCAAACTTATTTCAGTTTCCACCCAGTTGGTGTCGAAACTTGAAGGCCTCCCATTGTCTCCATCCATTCCTCCTCCGAGACCTGTCCAGTCTTTGGAGCCGGAAGAGGTTGATCTTCTGATTGTGGAGCCCTCGGGTCCAGAACCGTCCTTTTCTCGGTCTGTTCCTCTCACCTCGACTCCATCGGACCCGGTACCGGAGTCTCGGAGCCGACGATCTGTCCTTGGTTCCGGGGCCGAGAGTCGAACCGACGTTTTGGTTCCGACTCTTCCCCTCGGGGCCTCGGCACGGATCGATTCGGCTCCGTCCTCGGGTCGATGCCTTCGTGCCTGTTTCGGGATTCTTCCCATTTCTTCGAACCGGAGATTCTTCGATTCGGGACCTGGGGGCGTTCGACCTAATGAGGAAGGTGTTGTCTACCCAGACAACCACATCAGTGGAAGCAACCTCTCCTCCCCATAAAGGGCCGTTATCCTCCTCTGCACCCACGGCCACATCCAAGCGTCGAGCACCAGTGTCTCAGCCACCCCTGGAGGTGCCCCGTCTTCCTCGGAGGCTTCTTCGGATGCTCCCCACGAAGAAGTCCCTAGGAAAAGATTGTGTAAGAGGAGACACTTGGATTCTCCACAAGAATCCTTAACATCCGATACTGACTTAGATGAGTCAGAAGGGTCCCCTAAGTCACCTTCAGAAGATGTCTCTTTTTCGGACATATTGGAGATCTTGAAACAGAGAGGTGACTGGCACTCCCTTCCCCCTTCTGAGGATGAGTCAGTTTTGCTGAAGGCATTCGGTGCTCGCCCTTCTTCCTCCTGGGTCACTCCGCCCTTCGACGAATTAATGGAACTTATTGCTCGAAGGGCGTGGGAGGCTCCTGACACAGTGGAACCAGTCCCAAGGAAACCCAATAAGTATATAACTGCACCTCAGGACAAGACCTACTTAACAAAAGGAGTTCCAGTGGATGCTATGGTGGTGGCAGCGGCCACGAAAAAGGAGATGTCGGAATCTTCCTCATCTGTCCATCCTCCTAATAAAGATTCTAGGACTTTGGACAGGTACGGGAAGTGCATTTTTAGTTCAGCGGCTTTTTCCATGAGATCCCTGAACTATTTGACCCATTTTACACGACTACAGAGGGATCTAGTCAAAGAGTTGGGAGATACCCTCCAGGGTACTACAGATGCTGCTGTCTCAGAGAAAGTGACAGCGCAACTTAATACCCTTACATCCATTGTGAACTCGTCCATGAGGCTGATTTCTTACGCAGCCGAAGGTTCGAGTAGGGCAGCAGCTTCAGCGATTGCTCTTCGCAGACAATCCTGGATGCGCTTATGTTCATTCGGAAGCCTTCAAGTCTTCCTTTACTAACGCCCCATTTGACGGTGCCACTCTCTTTGGCCCCAAAGTAAAGGAGACCCTTACCCGGTGTGAACAGGAGGGAAAGACTCTGTCTGCTGTCGGAGTCCGTTTTTCCACCCCAACCAGACCGTACCCCAAAGGGCAACGTGGTGGAAAAATGTGGTTTCGAAAACCCCAAGGATCTTTCCCAGGCACACAGGGTGATGCCCCTTCTAGAGGCAGAGGAGGGGGCAGAGGTGGAAGACACCGCCTTGGCGGCAGAGGGGGTCCGCAGCATCAAGGTGACAGGGATACACTCCCTGGTAAACCTTTCCAGCACTCCTGAGAGGAGGCCCGACTGTCCTGCTCTGGAGGCAGTCGGGGGTCGCTTAGCTTTATACCCTCAGCCCTGGCAAAACATAACTACAGACAAGTGGGTAAAAAGCGTGGTTACCAGAGGTTGCAACATACCCTTTCTATCCCATCCCATTCCAAAGAAAAGACTCCCAGATGTACCGCCCCATCTGCGAGAGCCAGCAGCTATAGAAATTTCAAAGCTGCTAGAAAAAGAGTCATCCAACCAGTCCCAGCGGACCAGCAAGGATTCGGGACTTACTCAAGGTTCTTTTTAGTTCCAAAGAAAACAGGGGACTGGAGGCCCATTCTGGACCTAAGCGACCTCAACACCTTCGTCAAGAAAGAAAAGTTCCGAATGGTCACGCTTCAATCGATCCTTCCATTCTTACAGAAGGACGACTGGATGTGCTCAATAGATCTGAAGGATGCATACTACCACATCAAAATGGCCAGGGCATCCAGAGATCATTTGCGCTTCGGCTGGGGCCAGTCACTTTCAATTTCGAGCCCTGCCCTTTGGTCTGACCTCAGCCCCCAGGGTCTTCACCAAATGCATGGCAGTGGTAGCGTCTCACTTGAGACGCCAAGGATTCCAGGTGTTTCCGTATCTGGACGACTGGCTCCTTTCTGCCACCACCCAGCGTCAACTAGTACAGGCCAGAGACTATACTCTTCAACTGTGTGTTCACCTAGGAATTTCCGTAAACTTCGTAAAATCCTTACTTCAGCCATCACAGAGTATCTCGTTTATAGGAGCGGAATTAAACACACATCAGTTCATTCTAAGACTCCCTCCAGAAAGGATACTTTCACTTCAGACTCACATACGTCTTCTTCTCTTGTCCAGGAAATCCTCAGCAAAACTGGTACTGAAGGTTTTGGGACTAATGTCAGCTTCTCTTATTGCAATACCCTTGGGAAGGCTGCACATGAGAGTCCTACAATGGCTACTGTTTGCACAATGGTCGTTCCAACAACTACCTCTAACACACGAGATTCTTATAACGAACACATGCAAAACACACCTAAACTGGTGGCTTCAAACGTGCAACCTTTCCAAGGGGAGACCATTTGTGCTACCCACGCCTACAGTTACGGTGACCACGGACGCTTCCCAGATAGGGTGGGGGGGGCATCTTTCAGGGACAGACAGTCCAAGGCAAATGGACCAATTTGGAGTACAATCTGCACATCAATGTTCTAGAGTTGAGGGCAGTGTTTCTAGCGTTGCAACACTTTGCTCCCCTTCTTCCTCTGGGGACTATTGCAGTTCAGACGGACAACATGTCGGTAGTCTGGTACATAAACAAGCAAGGGGGAACCAAGTCCTATCAGCTATGCAGAGAGGCCATGAGAATCTGGCAATGGGCGGAGTCCACGGGTCGCTTTCTAATAGCAACGCACATCCCGGGGTCATCCAACGTCATAGCCGACAGGCTGAGCAGAGCAATTCTGTTACCGCACGAGTGGTCCCTAAAACAGTCAGTGGCGAAAAAGATTTTTCGCACGTGGGGCCAGCCTTCCTGCGATCTGTTTGCGTCTCCAATGAACGCCAAATGCAGGAGCTACTTTGCCCTATTACCTCCTCCAGGGGAAGTCCCCAGGGATGCACTGATTCACGATTGGCCCCCGGGACTCCTGTACGCATTTCCTCCATTTCCCCTGATATCAAAGTTTCTCCAGAAAGCCAGAAACCTACACAGGACAATAATCCTCATTGCCCCATTCTGGCCTCGTCAAATTTGGTTTCCCTTCCTGAAGACACACTGCATTCGGGGACCCTGGATCCTGGACCCAGAGCCAGATCTATTGACTCACTCGTCAGGGGCTCCCCATCCCACGCTCTTGTCCCTCCATCTAGCAGCTTGGCTGCTCCAATTCCCAACTTAGCCAGGTCTGATCTTCTTTCGCCGGCAGTTCAGAATATATTGGTGGCTTCTCATAAAGCTTCCACTACTAAAACATATTCTAGTAAATGGAAGCGATTTGTATTCTGGGCGAATACACAGCAAGTGGATCCTTTTATAGCTCCTTTGAATAAAATATTAGAGTTTTTAACGGACTTGTTCCATCAGGGTGCTTCTCCTGCCACACTAAGAGTTCAATTGGCTGCCATCTCTAATTTCCATGTGGAAGAATGTGGGGCTCCTGTTATGGCCCACAGACTTTGTAAAGCCTTTTTAAAAGGGGTTTTTCATATTAGACCACCAATTAGATCTCCTACGTCACCTTGGAGTCTAAACTTGTTGTTATCTAAATTAATGTTGCCCCCCTTTGAACCAGCCTCCTCTTGCCCGTTAAAATTTTTGTCTTGGAAGACTCTCTTTTTGGTAGCCATTACATCCGCTAGGCGAGTATCTGAACTTCAAGCTCTCTCCATCAAGCACCCTTATCTGATCTTCCACTCTGACAGAGTTTCTCTTCGAACTAATTCATCCTTCCTCCCTAAAGTTTGTTCTATTAACAATATTAATCAGTCCATTGAATTACCCACCTTCTTCAAGAATCACTCCAACAAAATGAAGTATATGTTGCACAAATTAGATGTTCACAGACAGCTAAGATTTTACTTGGATAGAACAAAAGATCACAGGAAAACTGATCAACTTTTTGTGGCCTTTGCTGATAACAGGAAAGGATTAGCGGTTACCAAAAGAACTCTTTCTAAGTGGTTAACGGATTGTATAATCTATGTCTATGATTCTTCAAATCAAACTCTTTTGCACAAACCCAAAGGACATTCCACAAGGTCAGTGTCTACATCCCTGGCTCATGCAGCCCGCCTACCACTAGATGCTATTTGTGCGGCTGCTACTTGGTCTAAGCCACATACATTCATTTCTCATTATAAGGTAGACAAGGTTTCTAGGGACAGGGCAACCTTTGGTTCCACTGTGCTCAAGAACGTCCTTCCGTGAGTTCCTCAGGAACAAGGAGCTAGGGGCGCTACCCATGTGTAAGAACAAACGGCGAGATTGAACACTATCACATATAGAAGTTATGTCCTTACCATAACGTTCCATGTGGAGTGTTCATCTCGCCTTTGTTCTTACATTCCCACCCTCCCGCCCTTAGGAAGAACGTTCAGTTTTGGTGCCTGGCCTGGGGCATTCTGCTTCTGCTTTGCAGTTGTTGTGTACATAGTTGGCATGTATATATATGTGTATGTGTCTATATATATATATAGACTCTTAGTTCTGTGCATATGTGATGTAAGCATGAGTGTGCTCTCTCTAGAGACTGGTTTGCTTGCAAACTAGATCTGAGGTAAAGGCAGAGGGGGATTGTGGGTATTAGATTGTCTCGAGCTTCTTCTCGATGCAGAGCTTGCAACCGGCCGACACGGAGCCGAGGATTGGCTCCGAACCCATGTGTAAGAACAAAGGCGAGATGAACACTCCACATGGAACGTTATGGTAAGGACATAACTTCTATTTATATTCCAAAGCTGGGTGTATATATGACATATATAAAAGTAATGAGATTTTTTTGATCTTAGAGAGATATTGATTTTAGGATTAGTCCCATGACTATAACAGACATGTTTTAAATAGAGTATCGAATGGAGTAATTACAATACCCAGGTCTTTATAGACATGTTTCATGTAGGATTTCCACATCAAGTAATACGTCTTGCGTGTCCCACCCTACATTTGCCTTTGATTTTACAATTGCATGGTTAGCTTTCTGTTCTCTTAACTGAATAGCAAACATATGTTGGTATCTGAATGAATCCTTAAAGCATTTTTCTCTTACTTCTGCACAATGTCTAATAAATTTGAGACTTCATTTATTATCTACTTTAATTCCTCTAAGTCGTAAAAAAGCATTTGTCTATTTTTCCATTATATGTGTAATTCCTCAAGCTTTCTAATAATGTTTTACGTAGCCTCCAGTCTTGTTGTATATACCTCAATACTTCTTTCAGCCTAGTTTTCAACTCTTCCAATTTAACACTAATTTCTTCTGCTTTTGTTTCAAATCTTTTCAGTTCTTTTCTGAGATAATCATCTACACAGTCAATAAATAATTCCCTATTCAGTAATAGATTGGAAATTTCTAGTGTTTGTTTTATGGCAAAATATCCCTTAATTCCATCATTGCTGGTGCACAGTCAGTGAAGCTGAAGTAAAGAACCTGTAAGCAGCCTAAAAGAATATGCTTTTTTTTAGAGGCATATACTCTAGCTAGCCTTGTCTAGGCATCCTGTTTACCAGACTTTAATGTAAAAGCTAAGGTAGTTCCATTATTATTCTCCAATCAGTCAACCCTATGCATTTCAATTACTGATCAACTAATTTGCCTGTTTTCATAATTCTCAATTTTCTAGGACCTTTACTTACATCTCTCATGTCTTATAATATTCCATTCACCTGCACATATTAACATTCCTTCTTGGAAATGTAGAATCCTTGCAGTGGTATCTCTATCCAAGATAGCGAATCCTGCTGGTAAATAAATTGAACACAAAGTAATTTTTTTTACTCAGATAATTTTTCTTTTAAATATATAACACAAAGAATGCTTGTTTACATTTTAAATAACAAATTAGTTAATTAGTTAACTATGTACAATATTTACATTTAGCCTGACATGAGTAGACTTAAGATAGCAATAAGTTTGTGCAATAGATAATAAATCATAACGCTCGGTATACAGGTCATCAGGAGGAGACTGATTCCGATTGTAAGGTATCAGTCAATGACAAAACTTTCTTCCACAGATTATTAACTAATGGCTTAGGGAACATTCTTAGTTCTTTATTTTTTTTTTCTCCATTAATGCTGTCTTCTTCAGTAAAGACAGAAAGTCCTCCATGATGGGCACTGTGTTAGAGTTCCATTTCCTAGTTATGCATTTCCTAGCTATTGCTAGCATTGTCCACAGTAGATATAGGTTAGGTTTATTCATAAAAGGGCCTTCATTTATATTCAATAAAATTAGAGCTTTAGTCTTAACAAATGTATCTGTATAAATTGCTTGCAAGAAATTGTTACTATCATTCCAAAATACCTTAATATCCATACAGTCATAAAAAATATGAGACCAATCTGCTTTAGATGACCGTTGACATCTTCAGCATAACCCATTACTGGCAGAATTGATTTTTGAAATTTTATCAGGGGTTAAAAAGGATCTATGCAGAAATTTCCAGTTAAATACTCTCCAGTATTGAGAATAAGATTTTAGTTTAACTGATAACAGTATGTTTGATTTATTTTCTGATGACAAAGATATTGATATTCCTTTAGTAATATATTGCCAACAAGTTGTTTTAGGAGCTGTTTTATAATTTGTTTTTATATTATATAAATGTGAGAGTTCATTCTTCATATTTGAATTATTATATATAATTCCAAGCAGCCCACTTATAAATTTTGGAGCATTCTTAAAAGACGAATTATTTATTATTCTACATAGATCCTTGGAGTATGTCAAAACATTCTGTAATAGCCAGTCATGAGAAGTTAATCTATAAGTTGATAACAAATATTGTGCATCTAAGACTTGTTGATTTTTTTATGCAATGTTGCCAGCATATTAAGTTCTTATGTTCCCAGGAAGTAAGGATATCTCTATGCATCCTATATGGGAAGTTCGTAGTAATACTGAAAGGTACTAAAAATATGAACCAAAGCTTTAAGTCTATATTCATATTAACATATTTTCTGAAAACATCAAAGAGAAGATTAATTATATTTAATTTAGTAGGTTTTGTTATATTATATTGTAAGTTTAAACTCAGTAAATACCATAATTTATCTTTATCCATGACTAAGGAATTTTTTGTCAAGTTATTTTCATTTGTTATTATGACTGAATGCAACAATTTCCAGTTAGATGTGTAATTAGGATTTATCCAGTCTATCACAGTTTTGAGTATGGTAGCCCTTATATAAGTTTCAGTATCTGGAAAGTTTAGACCTCCTTGTTCCCATTGCTTAATATGATGCAAGAATGCAATTCTGTTTCTTTTAGGGTGCCATAGAAATCTTAACAATATTGATGTTTTCCCTTGAGAAAGTGTTTCTCAGGTATTAACAAGATAGCTTGCACTACATAAAACATTTTAGGAAGCAGTACCATTTTTATCAATTGTAATCTATCCTCAACATTTATAAATATATTATTCCACTTGTTCATCAAAGTATTGATTGAATCAATAATCTTTTTATAATTGGCATTTAATATTTCTTTTATATTTTCACATAAAACAATCCCCAAATAATTTAAGGTGGAGACTTGTTTGCCAATGATGTGATTCCCACCTACTTGTATTCCCTTTTTTTCGCTCAGTAACAAGAATTTTGATTTTGATTTATTTATTATTTATGAAATGTCTCTATCAATAAATCTAATTCATCTAATACTTCTTTTGAGTTGGATAATGTAAGAAGTACATCATCGGCAAAGAGCATTATTTTAGAACTGTATTGGTCGTATATATCTATGCCTTTTATCTTTGGGTTGCTTCGTATTAATATAGCAAGTACCTCTATGTCTAGTGCAAATAAAATGGGTGATGTGGGACAGCCTTGTTTGGTACCTCTAGTGATCTGAATTACCTCTGAAGTAAAAGGTCCTATTTTAATGTAAACTAAGTTATTTTCATAGACATTCTTCATAAGTGTAGTAAAAGAGAGAGGAGAGTCAAATATACACAGAATTTTAGTTAAATAATCCCAATTTAAGGAATCAAAAGCCTTTTCCATGTCCAAGCCAATTATCAAGGCTTCTTGATTTTTCTCTATTTACGTAATCAAGTGTCAGTATCCTTTTAATGTTGTCATGTGTGTGTCTATTATGTATGAATCAAGTTTGATCATTATTGATTATTTTGGATAATTGGACTTTTATTCTATTTACCATAATTGACATGGATAATGTATAATTGTTATTCAGCAATGATGTTGGTCTATAACAACTACAGTAGCTAGAGTCTTTATTTTCTTTTAAAATATGGATGATTAAGGAATATCTCCATGAGGGGGGAATTATTGCATATGTTTGGATTTCAAGTAGTGTTTTATGTAATAATGAAGTTATACATGTGGGAAAAGTTTATATAATTCTGTTATTAAGCCATCTATCCCTGGGACCTTACCAGGTTTACTTTCTTTAATCTCATCTGTGATTTCCTTGTGTGTAATACGTTTTTGCAACTTTTTTAATGTTAGTTAGTATAGTTTCTAGGTTTAAAAGTTCCATTATAGTGTTTTCACTTTTATAATGTTCTGTATAATGATTTTTAAAAGCATCTAAAATATCACCTATTTCTGAAACTTTCTTACCTTTTCCATCGTAAGATGTTAAAAGAATTAGCTTTAGATTGCATTTTAATTTTCATGGATAGATTATGTAAATACTTGGGAGAAGTAGCATAACAGTTTATCTTTAATCTTTCTATGGCTAAGTTAGCTTTATGGGTTAATATTTCATTGTATCTTTTATTTAGATCTTCTTATTTCTTTTTGTTTTCAATCGAGTTAAAATCCTTTTTGGATTTGAATAATAAGAATTGATTTTGCAGTTCCTGCAGTTCTGATTCCCGTTCTTTAATTTTATTTTTGAATCAACTAAGGGTTTTGCCATATATATAGGCTTTTAGTGAATCCCATACCATATCTATGCTTACTTCTGGTTTGTAATTAATATCTAAAAAGAGTTGTAGTTCAGTGGTTAACCATTGCTTAAATTCTTTAATTTTTGTGATATATGAGTGAATTCTGGAGGTGAGTATTAAGTGTCTAAAATCCATTTGAATCTTCAAAACAAGAGAGTTATAATCTGAGAAAGGACACTGGATTATTGAGAAGGTTAACATTTTTGAAAAAAGATCTCGGGAATCATATATTTTATCTATTCTGGTTTGGATGCCAAATCTATATTCTTGATGAGAAAATAGTAATGAGTTATTTCCTATAGTGTTATAAGTATCTCTTAATTTTAACACCTCGGTTCAGTTTTTAAAGAGTTTTGCAGTAGATGATAAATGTGGAGATTTCTTATTTGTAGTTTCAGAAGTATCAATGATACAATTAAAATCTCCACTTATTATTAGGTTTCCTTTAGATATATTTGTGATAAGATCTAAGTGTTTCTTGACTGTTCCCACCCCAATGCCAGGAAAAAAAATATGTTTACTAATGTCCACATTCTGTTGTTAAATTTTAATATAACAATAGCTATAAGTCCATCACTATCTACATGTTTGTGTATAATTTCAGGTCTTAAAATATTCTTTTTCCATAAGATTGCTATCCCCCTAGTCTTTGATTTATATGAGGAATAGATCAGAGTCATGTAATAACTTGGGTTCCATATAAATTTATCATTCTTTTTAAAATGTGTTTCCTGTAAACATATTATTTGAGCTCTATTTAATTTTAGATATTTTAACAGATTAGATATCTTACTTGGATTATTTAAGCCATTAGTATTTAAAGATAGCAAAATAAAGTCCATATCAGATTGCTTTTAAAGAAAGGTTTGTTATATTATTATTTTTAATATATAAGTCTCCTCATCTAGTATTAATTTTGTAATAATTTGTAGACTTCCAACTATCTCAGTCAACAATATTTCTTTCAAAAAACAAATAGAAAAAAATCTTAAGTCAGGCTTATTAAAACTAAAACATAATTTAAGTTCTAATGTAATTACTGAAATTAAACTAATGTAGTTTTTAATCCATACCAGATATGGACTGAAGATCATTCCTAGCCTTCTTCTTCTTTCATCTTTTCCCGGTTAGGGGTCGCCACAGCGAATCATCTGTCCGCTCATGATTGGCAGTGGAGTTTTACAGTGTCGAGTTGCCAGCATGGCGCCTAACCTTCCACAGAAGGCGCACAAACAAACTTACACCTAGGGACAATTTAGAGTGTCCAATCCACTTTGGGATGTGGGAGGAAACGGGAGCACCCAGAGGAAACCCACCCGACCACAGGGAGAACATGCAGACTCCGCACAGGCAGATAAAAAGAAATCTGTTGACTCAATCTCTGTAACTTTCTTTCCCATTTCTTCTGAGCAACATAAATAATTAGTAATTATTAAAGGAGACTAATTTGTGAATAAGGTGACATTTTATTATCCATCTTATTAGGATGTGTAATTTCCTTGTTAAATTAGTGTTTGTATCAAAAGTAGTCTATTATATCAAATGTAGTAATAGCATATAGATAACTGATCTATTATGTATCTCAAATACAAAGGAAGAAAGATTAAATTTTGTTAATCTGAGGTTCAAGAAAAAAATTGTGAAAAGATATTTAACTTATAAACTATATAAATGTTGTACATTTATTTTCATCAGTCAGCCTATATACTCAGTATTCTTTCTATCTGAAAAATGTTAAGCTGAGTGATGGGCCATCAATTATTACTAACTGTAACAATGCAATATGTGTTTCTGGATTAAGTTAATTATTAATTTATATTGGTAAAACATCTGGTAATTCCCATTTCTTTTCATATTGAATATAAATAGTATCTGAATTCCCCTTAAAAAGGTGTAAATACATTCATATAATGTAATATATTAATAATGATCCAAAATACATTCATGACAGTATAAGTATGATTGCTTCCTCAACATTTCATTTTTCTATCACTGAAACTCTTAAAATAGTGTAATAATTATCCTCTTTTAATCAATGCATTGATATAACAAACAGTGAGATCCTGTGAAAGTGCAGATATATGTGTGAGTATTAGGATGTATGTGAGTATGTGAGTGTAGTTTAATATGAGCTAAATTTGTATTGCTCACATGTGACCAGCTATTTAGATTAATTATATAAATATTCTTATATATATATATATATATATATATATATATATATATATATATATATATATATATATAAAACTTAACATTTCACACCAATCCTTCACAATTTTCAACAGTATCATAAAGGAATTTGTTAGTCAAATAGTTGCTAAAAGACACCCAACAAATGACAAATTACAGTTAATAAAGATCTCATTATGCACTGGCGGTCAGAATTTTTTTAATAGTATAGGTCTACTGATGTTTGAAAATGTTTAAGTCATCATATGTCATTACACTGTGGTATTTATTCAGACATACTTAACATAATCAGTTACAACTAAGACTAAATTAGAAACATCTCTGTTTTTAGGGGGTATAACCAGGAATGTACCTAGGGTACAGCATAGTAGACATACATATTCATTAGAAAATTGAGTGATTTAATCTCATAAACCCATTTGTCAACTGTTTAAAGTATGAAAGATCAGCCTTTTTGTTAGACAAATTAACAAATTTCCTGTGTTATCTTTCTACTAAATGAAGCAAATCATGTCTTAAGTAAAAATTTAAAGTAGTTATATATATCTACTTAATGTTAACTTGCTTGTAACACAGTACCCAGATAACCACATACTACCGACTATACTTCTCCAATAAATAAATAATTACTGAAGATTTATAAAAATCACATAAATATTTAGAATGTCAGATCAATGACCTATACAAACATAGAGAAAATTGTATAAGAACATACCGTTCAGTGCTGTAAGAAATATGCAGGAAAGTATTGTACTTCCTACTCTTATAAATGACTGTGTAAGAGTGATTAAATAAATTATTGTTTCAAACACTTATACATGGTTTTGCGTATACTTTTTATTAGGGAACTACATAGTGACCTAGCAGGATGTCGAAATAAACTTCGCAAGCACACTATTTTAGTTAAACTTCCTCATTCCCTTGAGAATTTTAACAGCCAGTCATTGGCTTTGTTACCTGTAACTATAGGAACCCTAATCAAATATTAAGACTAAGAAGAGTTAACTGAAAAAAATTAATCCAGCTCGTCAGCTTTCTTGAGCTCTAAAAAGCTTCACCTCTGATTATTTTTGAGAATTTTGTTTTCCCACTTTCCCATTTTCATACTGAACTCTATTAACATTCTCAACTGCGATCATCCGCAAAACGAGCTATAACTCTGGTATCTCTCGGCACGTCCAAAAGAAGCATCTCTCTAATACTCAATTTAACCCAAACACATTTTACCAAATTGAAGCGATGAAACACGAATCGTGTAAACACAACAGTATCTTCAGGAAGCAATCAGTTGCCAGTCAATCATAACCACAGCGTATGCCGTTGTCTTGAAAACGATGCAATCTTCTCATCTTTTAACACAAAAAAAAAAATATATATATATATATATATATATATATATATATATATATATATATATATATATACACACATACAAAAATATCATCCTACCCTACAAGCAGCTGCCCACCAACATGACACAAATCTCCCAGTATATATATCCAGGGGAAGAAAACGTTCAAATATTTCAACCTAAACTTACCCTCATCTCATTTTCTCTAGCTATCGCAAAGCTTTACATCTCGATCATCTCCAGTAGAGACAGATGGTCAAAAACTAAGAGCAGTCTTCGTAGATGATTCAAGCAGCTATCGGTAGCATTGGGGTCAAATGTAAATGAATTTGCTAACTTGCACAGGATGTAATTATGCCATGACAAATCTTTTATAATGAGTGTACTCAGTCTGCAACTTATATGTCAGTTAAGAGCTTCTATTTATTCTTTGCAGGAACTAGATGTTTACTAACAATACGACCATAGATCATAGCAATAGCTCTTTCTGGTTCACATGTACAGCTATAGCACAGTTGGGAAATGCCATCTTTTTTCCTTTTTTCTTCCCTCTTCCCCCCCTCCCTTCCTCTTTCTTTCCCTATTAGCATCTTATAAGGTTATGTGTACTTTATATGGGGATCATGGCACACAACCCAATTACAATATTTAAGGAAGTTAGTTCCTCACAAAGCCAAATATATGTCACCAAAGAGGAACAGGCTAGGGTTTCATTCAAAGCACAGACTCCCTCAGGCACCATCCCCAGCCAAACAGTGCATGTACGAACACCGGATGTAGCAGAGAAAAGTATGGCAACACACAGACAGCCACTAATATCCAGTCTTTCACATTGGCAAAGTCTATTCACAAAAACACCACATATTCATATTGACTCCAGAAAGAAACATTTCCACATCAACTCCCCAGATCAACCAAACACAGATCCAGTCATGACAGTATTTATTAATGAGGATATTTCATTTACTAATAGTTTTAATAATAAATCATAAGAAATTTAGGATGAATCTCATTTATTAATGTTTGTTTGCCCATTTTAGTCTATATGGATTGAACAGATTTGCTATTCAGGTTTGCCATTAAATTAAATGAAATAAAAAGAGAGAGAGAAAAAAATAACTGTTACTACAAATGGAGAATCAAATAAAACATACTTTTTTTCCTGCATATATGCATATACACACACACACATATATATATATATATATATATATATATATATATATATATATATATATATATATATATATATATATATATATATATATATATACACATACATACACAAGGATAGAGCTTACATTTAAGATTGTAAGCCAAATATATGCATCAGTTATAAATCAAATTGCAGTAGATGCTTTGAGAGATTTGTCAGGAACAGCTATCTTGGATTCAGTTTTCTTTTTAACATCAGTCCAGGAATTCTTGTCAGTAGTTCTCTTCAAGGAAGAAGATGCCCAATCCATATCCTCAGGGATAGATATGATATTACTGTTTTTTCATGAATAAGGAGGCTTCTTATAGGTTGTTGAAGGTTCTCATTTCATTTAGATACAATATTTTGATTCTTGCAGGAAAAGCCATCTGAGTTTTAATGTTGTTTTGCTGTAGTAACTTAATTAGTGGCCATGCCTTTTTCCTTTGTTCCAAAACTTTAGCAGAATAGTCATTATCAAACATTATTAAATTTTGATTGTATTTTAAAGGGCTTTTCCTCCAAGCTGTTTTAAGTACTAGTTCTTTGTCTATAAAAGATACATCTTTATTACAATTAATCTTGGTGCTGTAGAAGACAAAGTTGAAGCTGGATTTCCCAAGGCTCTGTGAGCCCTTTCAATGCCAAATAAGAAACCCTCTTTAAGGTCTAATGCTTCTGGAATCCATGAGTTTAAAAAAGAAATGATATCTCCCCCTTCAGCTTTCATGGGCAAACCAAAGATTCTGATGTTTGTCCTTCTCTCCCTGTTTTCTAGGTCATCCAATTTATTGAGAAGCCAAGTGTTTTGTTTGAGGAGAATATCCTTTTGATTTTCTTCTTCCTTGAGCCTTCCCTCAATATCATTCAGAGAGGTTTCTGTGCTTGCTATTTTAGTCCGAAGTTGTTGAAACATTTCTTTGAATACACCTGTTTGCTTTTGACAGTTTTCCTTAAGATTCTGCAAGTTCTCTATTAAGTCATCCATTTTCAGTGACAGTTCTTGCAGTGTAGTAGTCACCAGTTGTAGTTCCTTTTTTAATACTAGTTCACAATGAGAGTTCTTCGAGTTGCTCATTTCCACCAGTTGTTGTAGTCTTTAATATAATTTAACAGGAAAAAGTTTACAAAAATCCACCGTTTGGAATTTATATTATTTTAGACTTTCATCTATCAGTTCTGGATGTTTTTGTCAGAAAAAAATGTAAATTATTTCCTGTATTTTATACTAATTTATGGAGCTCTGAAAATCTGCTGCTTTCAGTTAGCCATTCAGGCTCTGCTCCCAACACAATGCAATTTTTGAAGATTCTGTAGTAGCCACTGATAACCACAAATCTACCCTGCTCATCCACCATTTGACTGTCTATTGTCTTTGGCAGTATTCTTATTTTTAAACAAGGAACATCATTATTAAATTATCAGTTATGACATAGGCAATCATACATTTATATAAATGAAAACAAACAACATTGACACAATCCCATCTGCAGACATTTTACATCACCAACCATATTGACTCAATCCTAGCTGCTAACATTATACATCACATATAATCTACACAATCATTGCCAGTCAAACAATACATAGCTCATTCAAATCTTGCTTTCTTTCAAACCTCATTCCTCCCCTGTATGTATTGTTCCCACAATTCCCATTCTTCATAGGCTCATAGGTTAGTACTAGGCTAACTGCCCTTGCGAACCATTTTAAGCCTAGCCAATTATCCCTTGTGAGACTCAAACCCTGCACCTTGTGTTTGTAAGACAAACACCTTAACCATTAGGCCACCCTCCCAACCTGTGGAATTTGCTCCTACCCCTTTTCTAAAGATCACAATTCCAGTTGTTTTATGTCTGTTACTATATTCACTACTTCTAATACCGTTGGTTTAGACTTTGATTTCCATTTTCTAATAATTGCTTTTTTGGCAACAACCATAATTAGACTCAGCAAGGCCTTACTATGTTGAGGCAATCCCAATTCTGTATCATAGCTCAAAACAATAATTTCCCTAGCTAAATCAATCTGCCCACCCAGTATCTCTGACAGAGTAGTCTGCCAGCTCATTACACTCCCAGAAAATATGTTCCCAACATACCTCCCAACCGTACTGAACTACTTGTTTTTTTTACCAAGTTTTGGGGTCAAATAATGGGGTGCCATGATTCCCGAGTGGCACCCCTTCATTTCCCAGCTTTTATTTTTTTTAAGTTTTCTTTTCCGCATTTTGAGCTGACGTCATCACATACGCAATGACGTCAGCTCTGTCAGCCTGTCCGAATTCAGCTCAAGGGCTCATGTGTAACATTTCCAGACAGCTGCTTTGAATTTTTGAGTGGGAAGGACATGCGTCTGGCTGGCATCTGGGATTGTGGGAAGGAGTTATCTTCTGGCCTGGGCTTGCTTCAGACTTGCATTAATATCTGGATACTGCATACTATTACTGCAGAGCTTGCAAGCGGAGCGGGAAAGACTGGACTGCTTTGGATACTATTACTACTGTACTGTGTGCGAGCGGAGTGGGAAGGGCTGGGCTTCTTCAGGTAGGAAACAACTGCTGCTTGAAATGAGCAGGTATCTGAGAGATGACATCAGTTAAGATCATTTTGGAATAAGGAAAGCTGAGGTGTAGTTCACATGATATTTTCCCAAATGCTGTAAGAATTCTTGCATGTTTCAAATTTTCCTACATATCATGAAGTTATTTTGCATGTTCTTGCTAGGCCAGTAAACTTTTAAGGGTTTACTAGAATGAATATGAATGTTACAGTATTATTTGTTGAGCTCTTATTTAAACATCCTATAACTGTGCTTTTAACTCACTGACATGTAGTTTGCCTTGAAACTTCTCCTTTCCTGTAAGAGTTTGCCAGTTAGCAGCCTTACTGATGCCTTGTACTGCATAAACACTAGTTTTATTTCAACTAATTATACTGATCTGTCTAAAAAAAAACTAAGACAATGGTTTACTAGATCTCTATTATTTGCAGTGTGCATGCGCTTGCAAGGGTTTTTTTTTTTTTTTTTGCATTGGAAGGTTTGTGTGATATTCACTAAACTTTCTGTAAGGCTTTAATCAAGTTGTCATGGTGCGTAATTTACAGCAAACTTGGATGCGTGTTGAATCATCTGATGTGAGAGTGTTCAATCTCACCGTTTGTTCTTACAAATGGGTGTCGGAGCCGATCCTCGGCTCCGAGTCGGCCGCTTAGCAAAGCTCTGCATCTAGGAGAAGCTCGAGACCAACCTACCTCCCACAATTCCCTCTGCCTCTACCTCAGATCTAGTTTGCCGCTGCAACCGATCGCATCGAGTTTGAGAGCTCTGACCAACTTTTGGGAAGATAAGCTAATTTTTTGTTATTTTTTCTTGTGAAATCTTCTGATTTTTTTTGGGATCTTAACTTTAGTGTGTGTGTGTCTGGATCCATCCTTGTTGGCTACACTATATATATAATTTATATATATAAAGTTTAGTTTCCTTAGGGCCTACCCCTCCTAGTTACCAGATTAGGATTGATACTTGCAATTATTATTGCTGTGTTTGTGGATTTGTATCTAACTTTCTTAAGTGTTAGTTGGTACTTGTACAGTTTTTTCTCACAGGATATGTCTGAAAAAGCCAAGTCTGGATTCAAGAGGTGTCAGTGTGGGCAAAAGATGTCTGTCACTGACAACCATAGCTCCTGTGTCTACTGTCTTGGCCCTCTCCATCTACAAGAAGACTGTTCTATCTGTCATTCTTTTAGTGGGAGGGTCATGACAGATAGACGCAGGAAGCTTATAGATAGGGGTCTTTTGAAGCCTGCCTTCCAAGAGGCGCTTGACAAGTTGGACCAGGCTTCTAAGTCCTCGAAGGGATCGAAGACATCGGAGCCCACGTCATTGGCTCCGAGTTCTTCGCTTAAAGTTCGTTTACCAGTTCCACAGGCTTCGGGGCCGAGTGTCGAGCTTCTTACTGTGACCGAGCCTCGAGTCTTGGAACCGGTGTCGGAGCTTCCACCTCCTGCTCTATTGAGGTCGGTACCGTCCTCGGTTGCTTCGACCCGTTCTTCCAGGCCCCTCTCCGACACCGACGTAGATCGTGTGGTGCAGAAGTTAATGGAGAACACGGCCCTGTCCAAGCTCATTTCAGTCTCCTCCCAATTGGTATCGAGACTCAAAGGCCTTCTCTTATCTCCATCTGGTCCTCCTCCGAGGCCTACACAGCTTTCGGAGCCGGGAGATGTTGATCTGATGATAGTGGAACCCTTGGTGCCGGAACCGTCCCTTCCTCGGTCGGCACCGTTGACCTCGACTCCGTCGGAACCGTTAGCGGACTCGCGGGACCAACGATCTCTCCTTGGCTCCGGGACCGAGAGTCGAACCGATCTTTCGGTGCCGACTCTCCCACTCGGTGCCTCGGCACGGATCGCTTCGGCTCCGTCCTCGGGGTCGATGCCCTTAGCCTCCGCGTCAGAGACACTTCCGCGTTCTTCGGAACCGGAGGACTCCTCGACTCGGGGTCCGGGGGCCTTTGACCTCATGAGGAAGGTATTGTCTTCTCAGACAACTACGTCAATGGAAGCAACTTCTCTCTCCCATAAAGGTCCGTTGTCTTCTTCTGCAACCACGACTACCCATAAGCGTAGAGCACCAGAGTCTCAGCCACTCCCAGAGGGAGCCCCTTCTTCCTCGGAGGCCTCATCGGAAGCTCCTCCCGATGACGTTCCGAGGAAAAAGTTGTGCAAGAGGAGGCACTTAGATTCTCCACAAGAATCTTTAACATCGGATACTGACTTAGATGAGTCAGAAGGGTCCCCAAAATCACCCTCAGAGGATGTCTCCTTTGCTGACATCCTCGAGATCCTGAAGCAGAGAGGTGATTGGCAGGCCCTACCACTTTCTGAGGATGAGTCAGTTCTGCTGAAGGCATTTGGTGCTCGCCCTTCCTCCTCCTGGGTCACTCCGCCCTTCGACGAGTTAATGGAGTTAATTGCTCGAAGGGTGTGGGAGGCACCTGACACAGTGGAGCCAGTTCCCAGGAAACCTAACAAATACATAACTGCCCCTCAGGACAAGTCATACCTTACTAAGGGAATTCCAGTGGATGCTATGGTGGTGGCCGCAGACACTAAAAAGGAGATGTCCGAATCTTCCTCGTCTGTCCATCCCCCTAACAGAGACTCTAGGACCATGGACAAATATGGGAAGCGCATTTTCAGTTCAGCGACTTTTTCCATGCGATCGCTGAACTACTTGACACACTTCACACGATTACAGAGGGATCTTGTCAAAGAGTTGGGAGATACCCTCCAGGGTAATACAGATGCTGCTGTCTCGGACAAAGTTACAGCACAGCTCAACACCCTTACATCCATAGTGAACTCGTCCATGAGGCTCATCTCGTATGCAGCCGAAGGGTCGAGTAGGGCTGCAGCTTCAGCGATTGCTCTTTGTAGACAATCCTGGATGCGGCTGTGCTCCTTTGCGGAAGCCTTCAAGTCTTCCTTTACTAACGCCCCCTTTGATGGTGCCACTCTTTTTGGCCCCAAAGTAAAGGAGACTCTAACCCGGTATGAGCAGGAAGGAAAGACTCTGTCTGCTGTCGGAGTCCGTTTTTCCACCCCATCCAGACCGTACCCCAAAGGGCAACGAGGTGGAAAGATGTGTTTTCGTAAACCCCAGGGTTCTTTCCCAGGCACACAGGGTGATGCCCCCCCCAGAGGCAGAGGAGGGGGCAAAAATGGAAGACGCCGCTCTGGCGGCAGAGGGGGTCCGCAGAACCAAGGTGACAGGGATACTATCCCTGGGAAGCCTTTCCAGCACTCCTGAGAGGAGGCCCGACTGTCCTGCTCTGGAGGCAGTCAGGGGTCGCTTAGCTTTATACCCTCAGGCTTGGCAAAGCCTTACTTCAGACAATTGGGTAAAAAGCATTACCACCAGAGGTTACAAAATCCCCTTTGTATTTCCCTCGTTACCACAAAAACGGTTCCCAGATGTACCACCCCATCTGCAAAAACCAGCAGCGATAGAAATCTCAAAGCTGCTAGAAAAAAGAGTCATCCAACCAGTCCCGGCGGACCAAAGAGGATCCGGAACTTACTCAAGGTTCTTTTTAGTTCCAAAAAAGACAGGGACTGGAGGCCAATTCTGGACCTAAGCAATCTCAATACATTTGTGAAGAAAGAAAAGTTCCGGATGGTCACTCTTCAATCGATCCTTCCGTTTTTACAGAAGGACGACTGGATTTGCTCAATAGATCTCAGGGACACCTACTACCACATCAAGATGGCCAGAGTGTCCAGAGATCACCTGCGCTTCCGGCTGGGAACCAGTCACTTTCAGTTTCGGGCCCTGCCCTTTGGTCTAACCTCAGCCCCCAGGGTTTTCACCAAATGCATGGCAGTGGTAGCATCTCACATGAGACGCCTAGGATTCCGGGTGTTTCCATATCTAGACGACTGGCTCCTTACCGTCACCACCGAGCGTCAACTGATTCAGGCCAGGGATTACACAATCAGCCTTTGTGCTCTGTTAGGGATTTCGATAAATTTTGAAAAATCTGGGTTACAGCCCTCACAGCATATTTCATTTATAGGCGCAGATCTAGATACCCGTTCTATGCTAGTAAAACTACCCTCCGCAAGGATAGTTTCCCTACAACAGCACGTATCTCTCCTACTATTATCCAAGAAGTCCCCAGCCAAACTAGTCCTAAAAGTCTTAGGGCTCATGTCAGCTTCCCTCATTGCAGTCCCCATGGGGAGGTTACACATGACAATTCTCCAATGGCTGCTGTTCACACAGTGGTCGTTCCAGCAGTTACCGCTGACACATGAGATTCACATAACAGATTCCTGCAAAGCACACCTGTCTTGGTGGTTACAGGATCACAACCTCATCAGCGGCCGACAGTTTGTGTTACCCAACCCAACGGCCACGGTGACCACGGACGCTTCCCTGATAGGGTGGGGGGCATCTTTCAGGGAAAGACAGTCCAAGGCGAATGGTCCAGCTTAGAGTACAACCTGCACATAAATGTTCTAGAGATGAGGGAAGTGTTTCTAGCGTTGCAGCACTTCTCCCCCCTTCTACCTCTAGGGACTATTGCAGTACAGACGGACAACATGTCCGTAGTCTGGTACATAAACAAATAGGGAGGAACCAGGTCTTACGAGTTGTGCAGAGAGGCCATGAGAATTTGGCAATGGGCAGAGTCCACGGGTCGCTTTCTAATAGCAACGCACATCCCGGGGTTATCCAACATCATAGCAGACAGGTTGAGCAGAGCCATCCTGTTACCTCACGAGTGGTCCCTCAATCAGAAAGTGGCGGAAAGGATTTTCTGCAAATGGGGCCAGCCTTGCTGCGATCTGTTTGCGTCTCCAGTGAACACCAAATGCAGAAGCTACTTTGCCCTTTTACCCCCTCCAGGGGATGTCCCCAGTGATGCTCTGATTCACGATTGGCCCCCAGGTCTCCTGTACGCTTTCCCTCCTATACCACTGATCCCGAAATTTCTTCAGAAAGCCAAGGACCAGGAGAGGACTGTAATTCTCTTTGCCCCATTCTGGCCTCGACAGATCTGGTTCCCCTTTCTTCAAGCCCACCAAATGCAGGAGCCCTGGATTCTGGACCCAGTGCCAGATCTGCTGACTCATTCGTCAGGAGCTCCTCACCCGTCGCTCCTATCCCTCAAGTTAGCAGCCTGGCTGCTCCGCTTCCCTACTTAGCCAGGTCTGACCTTCTCTCTCCGGCGGTCCAGAATATTCTGATCACCTCCCATAAGGCTTCCACTACTAAAATCTATACCAGTAAGTGGAAACGTTTCGTCCACTGGGCGACTACACAGCATTTGGATCCTTTAGTAGCCCCCCTAAGCAAGATTTTGGCATTCCTTTCCATTCTGTTTCACCAAGGAGCCTCTACCGCCACTTTAAAAGTTCAGTTGGCCGCTATTTCCAACTTTCACATAGGAGAAAACAGGGCTCCCATTATGGCTCATAGGCTTTGTAAAGCCTTCATGAAAGGGTCCTTTCATCTCAGACCAACAGTTAGGTTACCTACAGCTCCTTGGAATCTAAATTTACTCTTATCCCAGTTAATTTTACCACCCTTTGAACCAGCTTCTTCCAGTTCCTTAAGTTTCTTGTCCTGGAAGACTCTTTTCCTAGTAGCTATCACTTCAGCCAGACGAGTATCAGAACTTCAGGCACTTTCCATCAAGCAGCCATATTTAATTTTTCACCCTGACAGGGTATCATTATGCACCAACCCTTCCTTTCTCCCTAAGGTTTGTTCGGTTGCCAACATTAATCAGTCCATTGAGCTTCCTACATTTTTCAACAACCACTCCAACAAGCTGGAATATATGTTACACAAATTGGATGTTCATAGACAACTCAGATTCTACCTGGATAGAACTAAGGACCACAGGAAAACGGACCAACTTTTTATAGCCTTCGCGGACAACAAAAAGGGCATGGCAGTGACGAAGCGCACACTTTCTAAATGGCTAACTGATTGTATAACCTTCGTGTATTCTGCTTCAAACCAGAGTTTGCCCACCAAACCAAGGGGACATTCTACTAGGTCAGTTTCCACATCTCTGGCTCATGCGGCTCGTCTGCCGTTGGACACTATTTGTGCAGCCGCCACTTGGTCTAAACCGCATACATTCATCACTCATTATAAAGTTGATAGGACTTCCAGGGATAGAGCATCTATTGGTTCCACTGTGCTCAGGAACGTTCTTCCGTGAGTCACTCAGGGTAACGGAGTTAGGGACGCTACCCATTTGTAAGAACAAACGGCGAGATTGAACACTCTCACATAAAGAAGTTATGTCCTTACCATAACGTTCCATGTGGAGTGTTCATCTCACCTTTGTTCTTACATCCCCACCCTCACACCCTCAGGTCTGGAAGAACGTATGGATTTAGAAGTCTGGTCTGTTTGTCTCCCACTAGTGGTCTCTCTGTTGTTCCTACTGGCTTGGGCTAGTTACTGCTCCTTATGTATACTTATGTATCCTTTTTTATGCTTGATTACCGTTGTTATTGCTGGATCTGGTCTTGTTTTGCAAACTAGATCTGAGGTAGAGGCAGAGGGAATTGTGGGAGGTAGGTTGGTCTCGAGCTTCTCCTAGATGCAGAGCTTTGCTAAGCGGCTGACTCGGAGCCGAGGATCGGCTCCAACACCCATTTGTAAGAACAAAGGCGAGATGAACACTCCACATGGAACGTTATGGTAAGGACATAACTTCTTTTTATATGGAATGAAAACAGCCATGCTTCTACAAGGGTTCATACTTCTGTCCAATAAATCATACATGCCACAACAAATTAACCTATTATTTTGCTTCTGTAAATAGAAGACTGCTAAAATGAAATAATTCTCATTTTAATAAACAACATTCAGGGAAACATAAAGCCAAAAATACTCAAATATGATCGTCAAACTAACTGTGCTGCCAGACAATGGTTTATATTTTTAGCATGCACTGTAATTTAGGAAAAGACCTCAGTTTTTTCATACTTTTACTGTAGCTGCTTTTTTATCTGCAAGTAATGTTACCGTAGCAATAATATGATGCAATGTGGCAGTGCATATAAGGCAAAAGAGGAAATGCTGGAATTGTCATTTTTTTTTTACCTGTACATTCTGTTACTTTCTCAAATGAATGTGGTCTTTGGACAGCTACAGCACTGGTGAATCTGTAATAAATAACGTGAGCATATTCATAGCATATGATCTGTTGAAGTGTTATTTTGGACAGAAATGAGATTCTCTAGGAAAATTCATATTTATAGTCATTGTTAATGACTGGCTGTACTTTTATTAACAAAATAAAAGCTCACTACTGTAGAATTTTAGTAGTTTCTGTAAAATAAATGAAAGACATTTGCAGTTTTTCTTGCTTTTCCCCCATAGGGCACAACTTCCCAAATAGGAGTTGCCCTATGAAAATAGTGGTAGTAGCCCTAAAAACACCTGAATGCATTTGAAATGGTGATATGTGTCGGTTGTATACCTAGCTAAATTATGTAAAGGTCAAACATAATCATATCAGCCAATATATAATTATTTTTCCTCGCTTTCTACAAGGTTGTGTAAGCCCTGGGGTTATCATATTTAATTTCTGGGAGTGTAGGGGTGGAACCCATACATCAAGGAGAGTGAGAGGTGCAGTCCTATGTAAAAGTTAAATAGTGAGAACTGAATTCTGTATTCCCTATTATTGGCTTTGCCAGGTTTTTTGTGCTAAGAGGTTGAGAGCTATGGTGAGAAGTGAGAACTGAATTCACTAAATGATAGCCATTTAAGTTTCAGTCTTCCATCTATTTTATATATATATATATATATATATATATATATATATATACATGTATACATATATATATATATATATATATATATATATATATATATATATATATATAGATATATTAGTGTGTGGAAGTAGACTTTTCTGATGGAAATGTTCTGAATTGGGCAGTTTTGTCATTTATTGGTAAATACATTTTGTTTCATTGCCTACTGGAAAAATGTTCAAATAATACATTTAAAGTGCACTCTAACAAGTGTCCTGTATTATACCAGAAATATAATTTAATAAAGTCAGGAAGGTTTATATCAAAGAACACATGCATGTTTCTGGTTTTGTGTGCAAGGGGCCTATGAGCTATGATTTGAAAACAGCCCAAATGTAATCTTTATCCACCACTGGCCATACGCATTTTGTTTGGAAGTGGTGTGAGTTTCTCTGCTGTTTCAATGAATGTGAGTTTCAAGGTCAGAGAAGTTTTAATGCCAAGTCTATCTTCCCTGTGAGACAGTATTGCTTTGTTTAGCAGATATCCATTAATGTGTGTGCATTGTGCTATAAAATGTAAAAATAAAATCCAAATAATGATTGTAGAAGTAAAGCAGTATGCACACATTAGTGTTTATGGCAAATGGGGTGAAATAGCCAGGTAACGGGACATTGGAATGGCTGCAGGGGGACTCTGGTGACATATTTTGGTTCTGTTCTTCAGTTTGCGTTTGAAAGGTGGTATCCCACAATATCACTGGAGTAGATGGGGCTACATAATTATGTATGAAATTTTATGTTAATCAGCGTACAGATTTGTACCTATTTTTCATGGGACTTGTCCAGATTTTTGATGTTTGCAGGTTGAGAGGTATGGTTCACAATTACGTGTTTCTTCCTCATCACACATAGGTTCATAGGTAGGTACTAGGCTATCGGCCCAAGGGCCTACGTAAGCCTAGCCAACAAGGTTCCCTGGGTTACGCCACCCAAGAAAGTTATTTTCCTGTGCCACTGTCGAGCAGAGACACAGAAGTGATTCCCTGGGAGTATTTCTTATTTCCCATCCACTCGTCAAGATTTTTCTTGAAGAGTGCTAATGAAGAACTTTGCTTGACATAGATGGGTAGCCTGTTCCAGAGTATGAGAAGTCTCTGGGACAGGAATCTATCCCTCCAGCATGTCCTGTTTATTGTGGTGACAAGGTTTAGGTCCCTAGAGCATGTAGCTCAGAGGGATTGGGATTTCTTTAGGTGTAGCATCTCCAACAGCTCTGGGTTTGACATAGCTTTATATGTTAGGCAGAGATCACCTCGAAGTAAGCGATATGCTATGGAGTAAAGCTGGAGCTTTTTGAGGCGGTCAGTGTAGGGCATTTGTTTGAGGCCAGTAATCATCTTTGTGAGGTACTTCTGTGGCCTTTCCAGCTGCTGCAGATGTCTTGTGAGGTACATTCCAAAAGGGGCGTTGTACTCTATAATGGGTCTAGTGAGTGTTGAGTCGAGGGGAACAATGACCTCTTTTTTCCTGGATGAAAACCTTTTTATGATGAGGTGTGCCACGTAGTAGGACTTCCTGACTACTGTGGCAATGTGACTATCAAAGGAGAGACTACTGCCCACCTGGGTCCCAAGGTCTCTTATCACACATTTGCTGTCTACCTGAGGAAAACTTCTTTGGAACCTACTTGGTGTATAGTAATATCTATGTAAACATTTCCAACCAAAAATCCTAAATCTTCTAGATTTTGTTGCATATTTGGGAGACATACCTATATCTCTCCATTGTTTCTTTATGGATTTCTTATCCAGTCTCTCTTCCCAATCCTTTCTAATCTCCTCTGATTGATTCTTATGGTTATCATGTAATATTTTATATGCTCTACTAATTATTCCTTTTTTAATGGCTGCTTCTGTTATAGATTCTGATAAAAAAACTTTACCAGTGCTGGTCTTTTGTTAAAGACCTTGCTATTTCTTTCTCTTTGTCTATACTCTGATATTAATCCTTGGTAGGGGAGACAATCTCTAACCTGCAGTCCAAATAAATTAGTGGCGCCTTCCCATTCTGTTATCTTTCCCTCTCTAATCATTTGCTCCCAATACCTTGCTTCCTTTGCCAGTTTTCTCCAATAAATTCTAGCCCTCTTTTGCCTGTTGTCTGTATCCTTAATTCCACTCAACCCTATTGGCAGAATCTCCTTTCTCCATTCTCTTGTTGGCTTAGTTCTTAGAATACTTTCTGCTACTTTATGAATATAATATTCTGTATGATTACTATTATTCTCATTAAAGGTCTGCATCCAAAATCCCAGTCTCTCCTTGTTTCTTGAGCTTCCTCCCGTTTCATCATTATTCATTTCCACTTTGAATTATAGGTTTCTGCTTGTGCTACATATATGAGCCTTAACTGTGTAGCTTTGAAATATCCCTTCAAATTGGGCAGTCCCAATCCACTTTGTTCCACTGGAAGAATAAGCTTATCCCACTTGACACTTGCTGTCTTCTCCTCCCAGTTAAAATCTTTCAGCACTTTATTAACCGCTATCCACAACTTCTCCTCTGGTTGATAAAAATATGCTTGACCTGTATATAAGACTAAAGGGACTAAAGACATTTTAACTGCTTGTATCTTATAGTTCATAGGTAGGTACTAGGCTATTGGCCCAAGGGCCTAAGTAAGCCTAGCCAACAAGTTTCCTTGGTGTACGCCACCTAAAAAAGTTATTTTCCTGTGCCCCTATCGAGCAGAGTCACAGAAGTGATCCCCAGGGTGTATTTCTAATTTCCCATCCACTTGTTAAGATTTTTCTTGAAGAGTGCTAAAGAGGAACTTTACTTAACATAGATGGGTACTATCCGTATCCATATAACAGAGCTCCCAATTTATCATTTTTTGTATTGTCTTTTGTTTAGTCTCTTCCCACATATCCTTATAATTTTTAATCCATACTCCTAAATACTTTATTTTATGTGGCCCCATAAATATGGATATTGCTGAACCAGTTTGTGTGTGGGTACATAATTTACTGCTATTGCCTTTCTTTTAGCTTTGTTAATTTTGTATACCAAAAAGATTTGAAAAGGTCTCAAAATATTCTGCAACACTGTAATGTCCTTTGCTGGTTTCATCAGGTATAAAATAATATCATATGCAAATAAAGCCAGCTTTTCTTGACTACCATGCCGAGTATACCCTTGAATTTCTGAGTCCCTTATTTTCTTTGCCGGTGGTTCTAAATATAATGCAAGTAATAAAGGGGAAAGAGGACACCCCTGCTTGGTTCCTCTGCTCAAGCAGAAATTAAAACAGAGGAACACACCGACTTTAATTTTTGCCTCTGATCCCTCATATATCCTCCTAATCAACCTTATAATTTTATCAGATAATGCAAATGCTTCCACTGCCCTGCTCATAAAGTCCCAGCTTACTCTGTCAAATGTTTTTTCTAGAGCAAGACCCACCAACAACAGTGGTATTTTCTTACATTCTGTTTCCCTCTGGATCATCAGTGTTCTGTTAATGTGGTCAAATGTTTGCCTCCACTCCACAAAACCACATTGATCCATGGTCTATATCAGAACATCGAAGTTTTAAAACTTCGAATGTTCTAATATCGAACCCTGTTCAGCGAACGGTAAAAATAGTGAAACTGCAGAACACCAAATTTTTTCCTAGGAAGGAATTTGGTTGGCCGTTTCTGTGGCTTCGCTATTTTCAGTGCTGTGGTGGAAAGGTATGGATCGGGTTCAGGTAAATGTGCGATTGTGTGGACGTTAGGGTTAGGGGTGAGTTAAGTGAGTTAGGGCGCGGGTTAGGTGAGTGTGCGATAGTGACGGACCTTAGGGTTAGGGTTTGGGTTAAGGTAAGTGGATAGATAATAGTGTATGTACAGTTTAGTGTAGGATTAGATGTAGGATTTTAAGTGTATGTGTGTGGATTGCTGTTTTTTTGGTATGCTTGTGTTTCGGAATAGCAAATTTTTTCCATGGGAAAAATTCGCTGTTCTGAATGTTCGATATTTTGTGGTTTAGATATTTTAGGTTCGATGAAATAGCATTTGCTATTTTCATCTTTCAATAGCGTGATATAAACACTTGATCCATATCTATCAATTCTGGCATCACTTTTGGCATTCTTTTATCCAGTATAGACATAAACACTTTATAATCAGGGTTTAGTATTGAAATGGGTCGGTATGAAACTGGATCTCTACCCTCTTTAGGTATTACAGCTTCCATCACTTTCTTCCAGGATGTTGTTACGTCTTCTCTTCTTAAAATATTGTTAAACAAAACCTTCAAGATGTCCTTCTATTTAATGTTGCTGTATTCTTTACACATGCGTTGTCTTCTTCCCAACGACCTGATGTCCGTCCTGTATATAGAAGCTTACAGCCACTGCCACTACATGGGATGTCACATGTACATTCTGACAGCATCAGCCATAAAAGGACATCCACACATACCTTCCTCAACTTTTTTGCCGCCATTTCAGTAGGTTGACTCTTACGTACAGTCTGCAGTTGGATTCCACATATTGCTGCTAGCTTTAGATAAGTACCCTGTTAGGGATTCTTTTTATTGCTACTGCAATTTGCTGTTGTACGTGTCATCCAGGAAGGGCTAGTGTGGGTATGGAAGACAGATTCATTTTGTTTAGGGCCTAACAACATTTACTGTTCCTGTTCCGTTTGTCAGGCCTTCATGCCAAAAATTTTATGTAGCTGTCTTTCTGCCTTAAATCTCTGTCTTGAGAATTAATGATTCAAACATCTTGCTAGAGACACTGTGGAAGGTGCTTTGTGTCCTTCAACTGAGCCAAGTTTGAAGAGGAAGGTGAGTAAGTAGAAACTTGAAACCTTTTCGGCTGCGCCTACTACCTCTTACATTCCCATTGAGGTTGGTGAAGACCCGGTGGTCTGTTTGTAGGTTGGGTCCATCTCTTTGGCAGGTATCCCTAGGGAAGCCACCAAGGATTTGCATCCTAGCACATCTGAGGCAATGCAGACATCCATTATGGACAACAGAGGGATCCTTCACTGTTTATGATGGACGTTAGGCCTATGTCGGGTTCCTCTTCTTTGTCTCCTCATACTGAAAGACACATTAAAAAAAACAAAAGACCAAGCATCTGAACGTCCTTCCACTCCTCAGTCTGATTGGAATGTGTTCTTCCAGGGTCTTATTAGGGCCTTGATGGCTTTGAAGCCTTGTTCTTCCTCTATCCCTCTTACTGCTTTTACTTTTTCTCCTGTGCAGGCTGCTGTACCTCCGGTTCTTCCCTCTGATTCTGAGGAGTCCTCCTCTGATGAAGACTCTCTTGCGTACTCCACCCAGATTACTTCCCCTCTGGAATATGCATCTCCTGAGGAGGAGTCTATTGGGGAGATTCCCCAATTAAAAAACTTGCCTTTGGAGAAACCATTAATATGATGAGGGAGTTCTTCAAGTGGCATTCCTCCCAAATTTTTGAGGAACAAAATTGTTAATATGATCTGCGACAGATGGAGGTTTTTGCTCCCTCTACTGTTCCTCCAGTTCTTCCAGCCTTCCTGGACGCTTTTGCTTCTTCCTCCAAAACATTTTACTGCCAGGCCCCTGCTCCTAAGAGGCCTGATAAGATTTTATAAAGTACCAGATGACTGCAAGTTTCTGTATAAGTGCCCCTTTGCTGATCCAGCTGTGGACTCCTCTGTTTCTGATAAATCTTCTCACTTAACTCCTTCTGCCAAGCTTCTTACTTTTGATAAGGAAAGCAAAATCCTTGAAACACTGGGTAAGAAGGTATATACGTCTTCTTCTTGAGCTATTAGAGCTATTAACTACCAGATACATATGTCTAGATATTCTTTGGCTTTGCTTTCTCATGCTATCTCATACTTCTCAGGCTTCGGCTCACTTACCAGACTCAGAGGTCAAGTCACAGGTTCTTTCACTTTTGGCTGCATCTTCTCAGGTAGCTATCTGCTGCTTCTGCCCCTGTGCTTAGGAGACATTCCTGGTTAAGGCTTCAATCATTGCCTGGTGATGTAAAATCTAAGATGTTAAGTTGTCTATCTCGCCTTCATTCTTGCTGGATGGGTTCGGAGCCGACCTCGGCTCCGACTCGGCCACTCTAAAAGCTCGAGAGTTGGTTCCACCGGCTCGAGGCTCCCCTTATATCCCACAACGCTAGGCGAGAGTTACCTCAGATCTCGTTTGCCGCTACAGCTTCGAGGTTGGTTGCTTCTACCGGTTCCTGGTGAGTTTTAGCTTTTTCTATTAAAAGTTACTCCTTTTCCCCCTTTTTCAGTTTAATTCTTCTTAAATTAGTATAGTTCATAGAACTTTATCCCCGACCCTAATTTTTCCCGTTTCTTGTTTAAAAGAACCTTTGGTTCTTCCCTTGGGCCTTAGGCATTCTCTTCCCTAGGGAGTGTTTGTGTAGTTTACTATAATTTGCTACAGTTTGTTGTATTTTATTTTTAGTATCTTTACTGAAATTGTTATTCTGACAGGGTATAACTGGTGTGTTTGAGTGTGTGTTTGTGTTCACCAGTTAGGCTATGTCAAAAGAAGCAAAGGTCTCCGGATTCAAGAAGTGTGATGCGTGCTGTCAGAAAATGTCTCTGACAGACGCTCACACTTCTTGTGTCTATTGTCTGGGGCCTTTGCACCTGCAGGACTCCTGTGCTGTTTGCCATGGCTTCAGCCCCAGGGTCCTGCAGGAAAGAAAAACAAGCTAATTCTGAGAGGCTTGTTGAAGCCTGAGGATTCCCTGTCTGTCTCAACAGGGAAGCCCTCTAAGGCATCGAGGTCTTCGGCTCCGGCTTCTGAGCCGAGACCTCAGGTTGTTCAACCTTTGCCTTTATCGGCTCCGGCTGGAGCCGATAAGGCTCAGTCCACAGTTTCTGTGGCTTCCTCGGCCCGGCTGGAGCCGAGGTTATCGAGGTACCCGTGTCGGCTCCGACAAGATCTTCGGAGCCGACAACCAGAAAGAGGTCTAGGTCACCTTCTCTTGGCTCCGTTCATTCGGCTCCAGGTTCTCCCCTGCTGTCTGAACGGAGCCAAAGGTCTCATTCCTCTAGGTCATCGAGGCTTTCCGATCATGACCTTCAGAGGGTGGTGAGTCGACTACTCAAGTCCGAGGCACTAGCCCAGATGCTTCAGAGCCCGACTCATCAGTCGGTGCCTGCCCCGGTCCATCAACTCTTTCCTCCTTCGACTCATTTGAGTTCGGAGCCGGGTCGTCGGAACCGAGACTGTGGTCACCTCGGAGCCGAGACAATTGTCTTCGCCCGTCGGCTCCGTTTTCTTCCGTGGAGGAATCTCAGCGCCGGACTTCCCTCGTCGGCTCCGAGGGGGTGAGTGGCATCGGACCCTTGTCCGACCCCCCTCTCCCTCTCGGTGCTTCGGCGCTGGTGAGTTCGGCTCCGACATCGGCCTCGGAGCCATCACTGTCGGTGCCGAGGGGGGTCCTTAGCTCCTCGGAGCGGGACCTCTGGCTCTGCCTGACAGGGGTGCTTTCGAGGTCATGCGGAGTGTGTTAGAGCCTGGCTCTACTCCACAGTCGGTTCTGTCAGCCCCTCCCTCTATGCTGCCTCAGGGTAAGTCGACTCACTCCCTCATTCCGGACCGCAGAGAGCCAGCTCCTCAAGAGCCCCCTTTGGGATTTCATCCTCTTCCGAGGCCTCTCCTGATTTGGCAGAAGAGCCCCCTCGGAAAAGGAAGTGCAAGAGGAAGCACATTGACTCACCTGAGTCTATCACGTCGGACACAGATCTGGATGATTCTGAGGGTTCCCCCCGTTCCCCTTCTGAAGATGTCTCATTTGCAGACATTCTGGAGATCCTTAAACAGAGGGGAAATTGGCCAGCCCTCAACCCTTCAGAGGACGAATCTGTGTATCTTGAGGCGTTTGGCTCTCGTCCTTCCACCTCCTGGGTGTCCCCCTTGACCCCCTCATGCAGGTGGTAGCTAAGAAGGCATGGACGGCTCCTGATTCAGTGGACCCCACTCCCAGGAGACCCTCCAAATTCATCACAGCTCCATCAGACAAGCAATTTTTATCAAAAGGAGTTTCTGTGGATGCTATGGTGGTAGCTGCCGCCACAAAGAAGGAACTGGCTGATCCTTCAGTGCCTGTCCATCCACCTAACAAGGAATCTAGGTCCATGGATAGGTACGGAAGCGGATGTTCTCCTCAGCGACTTTTACCATGTTCGCTGAATTACCTGTGCCATTTCACTCGTCTTCAAAGGGACTTGGTCAAGGAAGCGAGTGAGATGTTGAAGGACCCTACAGCTGCGGGTTCCAAGAAAAATGAACACGCAGCTGGCTATCCTTAATTCCATTTCCAACTCCTCCATGCGCCTCCTCTCTTATGCGGCCGATGGAGCGAGCAGAGCCGCAGGAACAGGGTAGCCTTACGTAGGCACGCCTGGATGCGGCTATGCAATTTTGCGGAACCTTTCAAGACGTCTTTCACGAACTCCCCTTTGATGGATCATCTCTTTGGTCCTCAAGTGAAAGAAACCCTGACTAGGTGCGAGACTGATGGCAAGACCCTTTCTGCCGTCGGAGTCCGTTTTCGACTCCTTCTAGGCCTTACCCCAAAGGCCAGAAGGGTGGAAAGATGTGGTTCCGTAAACAATCTCAAGGGACTTCGCCTGACGACAGAGTCGGTTCCCGCCAGAGGCAGAGGGGGAACAACAATGGTAGACATCGCCCTAGAGGCAGAGGGGTCCGAGAACCAGGGCAATCGAGAAACTTCCTCCGATAAGCCCTTTCAGCATCCCTGAGGTGTTGCCCGACTGCCCATCTTCGGAGGCAGTCGGGGAAGATTGTCACTGTACCCAGAAGCCTGGCTATCCTTGACACAAGACAAATGGGTACAGTCCATCATTTCGAAGGTTATTCTATCCCCTTTCTTCGCTTTTCCAAATCACTCAAAAATCCCTTCCAGATGTTCCACCGCTCAAAGGGATATAGCAGCTTTGGAAATTTCAAAACTGCTTGCAAAAGAGCTATTCAGCCAGTGTCAGCAGACCAACAAGGATCCGGAATCTACTCAAGGTTCTTTTTAGTTCCAAAGAAAACAGGGACTGGAGACCAATTTTGGATCTCAGTATCTTGAACAGATCGGTCAAGAAAACAAGATTTCGGATGGTCACGCTGCAATCCATTCTTCCCCTATTGGGAAAAGGAAACTGGATGTGCTCTATAGACCTTCAGGACGCGTACTATCACATAAAATGAACAGACGCTCCAGAAGATTCCTCCGCTTCAGGCTGGGAACCAGTCATTTTCAATTCAGGGCCCTGCCCTTTGGTCTCACCACTGCCCCGGTGTTTACCAAATGCATGGCAGTGGTAGCTTCTCACCTGAGACGACAAGGATTCCAGGTGTTTCCATATTTGGACGACTGGCTCCTCACAGCTCCCACCAAGCATCTCCTTCTGATGGCCAGAGATTACACTTTTCGCCTGTCAAAATTGGGTATCTCAATAAATTGCGAAAAGTCTGTTTTGTCGCCTTGTCGCACTATTACCTACATAGGCAAATTTAGATACTGTAAACATGTCTGCAACACTAACGAACCAAAGGATATCAGACATTCAAAATTGGTGTCACTACTTCTCAACAACAACAGAGCCAAAGCCAGGTTAGTTCTAAAGGTGTTGGGAATTATGGCAGCGCCATACCTCTCCTCCCATTGGCCAGATACCACATGCGGATCCTTCAGTGGATGCTCTTTTCTCAATGGTCATACCAGGAACTTCCAATGTCTCACACCATTATGATCACGCAAGCGTGCAAAAGCATCTCATGTGGTGGATGTCTTCCCCAGCTCCTGTTGGGGAGACCATTTGTTCCACCTCCTCCGGTTGCTACTCTGACAACGGATGCCTCCCTGATCGGGTGGGGGCATTATCAGGGCAGGACAGTCCAGGGCACATGGCAACCAAACGAATGCCACTTGCACATAAATGTTCTGGAGATGAGAGCAGTGCTTTTAGCGTTGCAAGCCCTTCAAGACTCTCTTCCCTTGGGAACGATTGCAATCCAGACAGACAATATGTCTGTAGTGTGGTACATCAACAAACAAGGCGGAACCAGATCATACCCCTGTGTCGAGAAGCACTCAGACTGTGGCAATGGGCGATTTCTTCTCAGCGTTTTCTGATAGCAACGCACATCCCGGAAGTCCAATCACATTGTGGACAAGTTGAGCAGAGCTATTCTTATGCCTCACGAGTGGTCTCTGAAAGACTCTGTAGTGAGAGATATTTCTCAAGTGGGGTCAGCCTTGCTGCGATCTTTTTGCTACTCCCCAAAACAGCAAGTGCAGAGAATACTTCACTCTATTCCCTTTACCAGGCCAACCCAGCAGGGACGCACTAGTCCAAGTTTGGCCCCGGGGACTTCTGTATGCATTTCCTCCTTTCCCACTGATCTCTCAAGTAATACAGAAAGCTATCGCTCAGAAGGCCTCATTGATCCTCATTGCGCCTTACTGGCCTCGACAAGTGTGGTTCCCCTTTCTACATCGATTTCTTTTGGAGCGACCGTGGAACCTGGACCTATTTCCAGATCTTTTGATCCATCAGTCGGATCAGCTTCATCGCTCCCTCCCCTCTCTGAACCTCACTGCTTGGTTCCTCCACTTCCAACAGTAGCCAGGCTTCCTCAATTATCTCACTCTGTTAGAGATATTTTGATAGCTTCCCATAAATCTTCCACTCGAAAGATTTATTTGAGTAAGTGGAAACGCTTCTCATATTGGGCACAAGGAAAGGACATAGATCCTTTCACCGCTTCCATCCAACTAGTCCTTGATTTTCTTGCTGAACTCTTCCATGCAGGTTCATCTCCATCTACTCTTAAGGTTCAATTGGCGGCTATTTCTAATTTCCATGTGGGTATTTCTGAATCTGCCCTAATGTCCCACAAACTCTGCAAAGCCTTTTTGAAAGGAGTTTTTCTTCTCAGACCTCCTGTCAGAAATCCTCCTTCTCCTTGGGACCTAAATTTAGTTCTTGCTTCTTTGATTCTTTCCCCTTTCGAACCTGCAGCTTCATGTTCCTTAAAGCTATTATCATGGAAAACTCTTTTTCTGGTGGCTATCACATCAGCTAGAAGAATTTCAGAACTTCAAGCACTCAGTTGTCGTTCTCCTTACCTTGTGTTCCATAAGGACAGAGTTTCCTTACGAACTAACCCGTCCTTTTGCCTAAGGTGGTTTCAACATCAAATCTAAACCAATGCATTGACCTCCCTGTTTTTTTCCCGGAGTATTCAAATAGGTCTGAACAGAAATTACACTACCTGGATGTTCATCGTCAATTAAGGTACTACTTGGACAGGACGAAACTATTCAGAAAATCTGATCAGCTGTTTGTCTCCTATGCGGAAAGCAGAAAGGGACTTCCAGTTTCAAAGGTATCTTTATCCAGATGGCTAACATCTCTGATTACCCTTGTTTATGAAATTAGACACCAAGAACTGCCTAATAAACCTAAAGCCCATTCCACCAGAGTTTTGGCTACTTCTCTAGCCTTCCAAGACAGACTGCCTGTTGACACCATTTGTGCAGCGGCTACTTGGGCTACTCCTCACACTTTTATTTCACATTATAAGTTGGATTTAGCTTCTAGGCATAGAGCTAATTTTGGTTCCACTGTTCTCAGGAGTCTGTTCCGTTAGGCCACCCGGGACAAGGTGCTAGGGACGCGGTCCCATCCAGCAAGAATGAAGGCGAGATAGACAACTTAACATATAGAAGTTATGTTCTTACCATAACGTTCCATGTTAGTTGTCTTCTTCTCGCCTTCTTCTTGGCCCCACCCTCCTTCCCCTGGCCTGGACAGACCTAGAGGAGTTGTGATCGTGACCTCTCTTTCTACCACCTCTTTCTTAGTCATATGCTATTATGCATATTTCTTGTTTCAGGATATAGGTCACCCCTTTTCTTCCTGCTGTTAGAGGTGGATTCTGTTTCACTGTTATTCTGTTTTTGGTATAAGCTGGGTTAGCTTACAAACGAGATCTGAGGTAACTCTCGCCTAGCGTTGTGGGATATAAGGGGAGCCTCGAGCCGGTGGAACCAACTCTCGAGCTTTTAGAGTGGCCGAGTCGGAGCCGAGGTCGGCTCCGAACCCATCCAGCAAGAAGAAGGCGAGAAGAAGACAACTAACATGGAACGTTATGGTAAGAACATAACTTCTATTTACTTGATGTTCCTCTAGTTAAGTCTGCTCTGTTTGTTTCAGCAGCTGCAGCACTTTTTAAATCCGTACAGAAAAAAGGAAAGGAACTTCAGGATTTAAAACACTTGTTTGTCTCACCAGTTCCCAAATTCCATAGGAATTTCCCCTGCCAAAACATATTTTGTTAGGAGACCAGCTCGTTCTTCCTCTGCTTCTTCTTCTTCTGGTGAAAGGGCTAAGAGGTCTCATTGGAGACCTCCTAAGTCCAAAGCTACTGCTTCTTCTCCTCCTACTCAGCAGCCCTTTCAGGGTAGGCCCAGTTCCCTGTGACAGCCATTCCTCTCTTCCAAGTCATGCACCTCTTTCTCTTCACCTGCCTGTTTCCTTTCTAACTTGGGCAAAGATCACTCAGAACGCCTGGGTTCTTTCCATAAATGTTACTTTATGACTTGAAAAACTCTTCCTTCTTTCATGGGAATTCCTCAGCCCCCCTCCTGTCAACTTCATCTGTTTCCTCAGATCCTATCTTAGCTTCTTGCTCAAGGCACTATTCAGCTTGCATCCCTGCATCAGAAAGGAGGGGGGGGGGGTTACTCAAGAATGTTCCTGGTGCCAAGTAAGGATGGTCCTTCAAGACCAGTTCTAGACCTCTCTCACTTAAACACTTTCCTGGAAATGCCTTCTTTCTGGATGCTGTTACTTCAGACACTTTTTCCTCTCATTTCTTCTCAGTCTTTCATGGCTTCCTTAGATCTCAAAGATACTTATCTGTATATTCCCCATTCACTCTTAGTACAGGAAATTCTTACATTTCTTGATGGGTTCTTTGCAATTTCAGTTTTCCACCTTGCCTTTTGGTCTTTCCACTGCCCCAAGGGTTTTCACAAAGTGCTTGGGGCCAGCCATTGCTTTCCTCAGGGTCCACGGGGTTCAGGTTTACCCTTACTTAGATGATCTGCTTTTTATGGCCAACAATCCAGGTCCCAACAATCTGGATCAATTGTCTCAAAACTTTGTGGAGGTCATTCATCTCCATCAGGGCCTAGGGTTCACATTAAATTTCAAGAAATCCAGTCTGACTCAATCTCAGGATCGCATCTTCTTAGGGTGCAGGTTCAGAACTGATCTAATGATGGTTTTCCTGCCTGCAGACAAGATTCTCTGTTACATCCTTCATGGGAAGTCTTCTGCCTCTCCCATCTATCCCGGCCAGGGAATTTCTAAGACTTCTAGGATTCATGGATTCCATGATTCCTATGTTGCCTTGGCAAAGCTTCATATGAGGAAATTTCAGTGGTTTCTAAAGACAACCTGGTCTCAACATGCTCACCTTTTAGATGTTTTGGTTCCTCTCCACTCTTGCTGGAAAACAGGGCTCCACTGGTGGATTCAACAACTGTATCTGAATCCAGGTCTTCCTCTTCTCTTACCTCAGCCTTCTCAACAGATGCTCACAGATGCCTCAGACATAGAATGGGAATCAACCTTTGCTTTTAGGAAGGTACAGGGTCTTTGTTCTCCACCTCAGCAGAGGGAGCACATCAACATCTGAGAGATGAGGTGTCAAATTCTAGCCTTGCAAACCTTTTATCCTCTTTTCCTACCAGGCCATCTCAAGATTTTTACAGACAATACCACTGTCCTCTGGTACATAAACAAGTGGGGGGGATTGTATCTTCTTTACAGGTTAGCCCTCAAGGCATGGGACTTAGCTCTTCAGTATAGAGTTATCCTTCATGCTGTTTACCTACCATTGGCTCAGAACCCTGTGGAGGACGCCTTAAGCAGATCCATGACACAATCCCACAAATGGATGCTTCACAGTGATGTGTACCTGGATTTAGTTCACCAGTGGGGTACTCCACATCTGAGTCTCTTTGCCTTTCATCAGAACAGACAACTTCCCCTATTTTGTGCCAGGGTCGCACATCCTCTGGACTGGAAGATGGACACCCTATCTTTCTCATGGAAGGGGATGTTTCTTTATGCATCCCTCCCTTCCCTCTAATTCAAATAGTCTTGCTGACAATTCAGCAGGACAGACCAAAAATCTTGTTGGTGACTCCCTTTTGGCCAAGACAGCATTGGTCCCTCTTTTTCTGCAATTAGCCAAGGGCCATCACCACAGTTTGCCTCACAGGTTGGACTTATTCACACAAGACCACATCTGTCCACACTACAATGGACCCTGTGGGAGATCAATTTTTGATCCCTTTTAGGCACCTTTTTTCACAGAACATGCTTAAGGTTTTGCAGGAGGCCAGGAAATCCTACACTTCCAAATGGAAAAGATTCTCTATCTGGTGCCTCAGAAGAAGTCTAGATCCACTATCGGTGGACATTCCTATTGTACTTTCTTACTTGTTTGAATTGCTTAACAATGATTTGTCATATTCCTCAGTGAAAGTCCACTGTTCTGCTCTTTCTGCTTGTCTGCTTTTAAAATCTCCTTTAGCCTCCAGATTGGCGGTTAAAATGTTTCTAAAAGGCATCCTCCACATCAGTTCACCCAGGAAACCAGTACCTCTTCCTTGGGATCTTAACTATGCCTTAGAAAAATTAACTCTAGCCCTTTTGAGCCTGCAGCCTTGGCTCCTGTGAAGTTTTGCAGTTGGAAAACAGTGCTTCTGGTGGCCTTAACTTTTTGCTAAGAGGGTTTATGAGATTCAGGCCTGGATGGCATCCCCTTTTTTCTTGGTCTTCCACAAGGATGGGGTATCTTTGAGGACTAATCCTTCTTTTATGCCTAAAGTGGTGAATGACTTGTTACTTAATCAGTCTGCCCAATTGCCCAACTTTTTCCCTTCTCCTCTCCATATCTTAGATGTACACAGAAAGCTCAAATTTTACCTTAACAAAACAAAATCTTTAAGGAAGTCATATTAACTCTTTATGTCTTTTCATCCCAGGGCTCTGAGTTTACCTATTTCTAAACAAATTGTTTTCATCTTGGATTTCTAAGGCTATTGTATTTTGCTATGTTTTTCATGGAATATCACTACCTTCTTCTGTCAGAGGCCATTCCACCAGACTGGTTGCTTCATCAGGGACTTTCTTTAAAGGCTGGTATACTTATTCCATTTTTGAGACTACTTCTTGGTCTTCAGTCCATACTTTTACCAAACATTACAAGTTGGACACTATCTCTAGGTCCAAGGCAGGATTTGGTAGAGTTCTTCTGCATGGATTTGTGGGGAATTCTTCCTCACTTTCTGCTTCTGTTACTTCCTCGTCCCTAGGTTCCCACTCAACTTTGGCACTATCCGATGTGTAAAGAATACTGCAACATTGAGCAGGAGGACATAGAATAGTTGTGTAAAATCTTACCATAACCATAGATGTCCATCTCTTCTATGTTGCAGTATTCTGTCCCTCCTGCCTTCCCCTGCAACTTGTCCCTACCTAGGATGACATTGTTTGCTTTAGAACTGTTGTTCCTCATGGAGCTTCCTTGTTCTGAGGATGGTATGTGTGGATGTCCTTTTATGGCTGGCGCTGTCAGAACCTGTGTGTGATGCCCCATGTACTGGCAGTGGCTATAAGCTTTTGTATACAGGCCAGACGTCGGGTTGATGGGCGGAAGACAATCGACGTGTAAAGAATACTGCAGCATAGAAGAGAAGGGCATCTATGTTTGGTAAGATTTTACGCAACTATTATATCTTTAGCAGTTTTTCCTACCAGCTTTCAGACCTCCACAGGAATACCATCTATTCCAGGGAACTATACATCACAATTTTTATCTCACTTTCTCCTATCCTGTTAGTAATTGAGCCTCATCTTCCTCTAGCCTTGGCATAATTAATTCTTTCACAAACATTGCCATTTGTACCTTTCATTGATTTCCATATTTCTCTGCTTAATACAGACTTTCATAGAATTTCTGAAATATTTCCAGTACCTCTACAAGATCTCTTGTTATTTTCCTTGTTATAGGCTCCCTAAGCTTGGCAACAGCACTTTTTACTTTCTGTTGCCTGAGTCGTTGAGTTAAAACATTTTGTGTTGTAGAGTTATTATCAAAAAACAGTTACTTAACAGCAATCTTTCTAAACTCATGCATATTATCAAGGTAATCCCTTATTTTCTGTTTAGCATTCTGCAGTTGTTCCTCTTCTTGTTTTGTGAACCCCCCCCTACTTTGCAATACTTATTTGTCAGTCCCTCTAAATTATTTTTGTTACTTCTTAACCATATCTCCCTTTCTTTTATTTTCACCGTTTTTAAACTCCGCTTTCATATTATCCCACTCCCTACCTACATTTTCAGAAGAAATTTTATCTTCTCTAATAGCTCCTACATAATTTCAGTAGCCATTCCTTAAATCCCTCTCTTTTCACCAGTTAGGTGGGGAAACACCGGTGTCTCATTTTTATTTAATTGCCCTGTGGTTTCATTTTAGTTATTATTGGCACAGGATCTGAAATATTTATTGGGTGTGTGTCAAGAACTTTAATTAAATGCACATGCTCCTGCGAAATATAAATTCTGTCTAGCCTAGCCCACTTTTTGTATCTTGGGGAATAATATGCAAATTCACTCTGAATTCCTAGTATCAAATTCACATCTTCCTTGCCAAATATTTTCGTAAATTTCTTCGAAGGTCTACCCTCCTTTGTTATACTTTCCCTTCTGGGGCCCCAGACTCACCTTCACTGCTGCAAGTCAAATTCCAGTCTCCAGGTATAAGCAATATTCCTTGCAGAAAGCTGATTATTTCTCCCAGAATTTTCTTAAGCTCCATTATAGCAGTTTTAGGTGGAATATAAATACATGCCAATGTAATCCTCCTCCCTTGCCAATAGCCCTTAGTACTACAAATCTACCATTATCATCTTTTTATCCTTTTCTATCACTATTGGAGCTCCTCTTGCAATTAATGTAGGTACTCCTCTTTTCCTTTGTATTACTGAGGTGGTGGTGCTGCGGTAGCATTGTCGCCTCACAGTAAGACGCTGTCCGGTTTGATTCCCAGCTAGCACATCTTCTGCGTGGAGACATGCGTGAATGGGTGTTCCTTCGTTGAAGGTTGTGCGTCAGAGCTGGCAACTTGGCACGTAAAAATCTACTGCCAGTCATTAGCGGACCGGAGTTCCGCTGTGGCGACCCCTAACCGGGAAAAGCCGAAAGACACAACAACAACTTGTTTTTTCCTTTGTCCCAGGTATTCCACTGAATAACCATCATGAAATCATTTCTTTATCACATTCACATGTTCAGTTCTTTTCAAGTATGTCTCATGTAGCATAGCTATTTGCAGTTTACATTTTTGATATAGTTCACTACTTTTTCTTTTTTTGTAGTTATCTGTGAGACTATTGACATTTAAAGACATTACTGAAAGCATCATTGTAATAAAAGTTATTATTCCCATATTTTATATATAACAGCTTTTTTGTTAAATGTCTAGTTTTAGCTTTTGTGTTACATGCATACATTGTTTGACAGGTTGAACTTTTATACAGTAGTTTCTTGTCCTATCTATTTGAGCCTATGTCAGATCTTATAAAACTTATTTGTTTTATAGAAAGCCCTCAAACAAAAATCAAAAGCACACCTCCAGTACCCTCCTAAAATCTATTAACTTAATACTAACACACAAGACTATGCATATCTTCAGATATTGCAGTTTTGCCATCCTAATAGGAACAAATGTCCCAAACTGATAGCCATACTTACAGACTTGGAGTTAATCTAAAAGAAAGGTTATCCATGTTAAGACAGATAGTGCAGCCTGTGCTTCTACTGAGTGCTGTCTGGTTTTGTCATATCTTCATAGCTCTCCCAGCTGGGAAACCACTTGAATAATTTCAGAGAACATTATCTCCTAGCCAGTTTATCATTTTGCATCCATGGAGACATGAGGACCAGACACAGAAATGCTATAATTCTACTAAGTGTTGTCTGTTTTTGTCTTAACTTTATAGCTCTTCCAGCTGGGAAAACACCTGAATTCTTTCAGAGAACATTATCTCATAGCCAATTTCTCTTTATCAGATTGTCTCCATGCAGACATGAGGCCCAGATACTGAATTGCTACTACGCATACATTAATTTGCTTGAAAAAAAGCATTTTAATATTCAATAATCTTTTTCACTTACTTGCTTTCTCTCAAAACTTGTTAGTAGATCAAACTAGGATCCTTAATCCAGCCATTGCCTCATGGAAGAATGAGAAAAAGCACATTCATTTTTCTTTTGTCATGCTAAATTGACCAGACCTTTTTGTTACATCACAGTGTCTACATTTCTTAAAACAGAACAAGGAGAAAGAGAGGAGAAGGGAAAAAAACAGGAGCACCTGTTTACAATAGCATCTCCAATTACACTTAAAAATAACTGAGAAAACATTACTTTATAGCATGTCAAGAAAATCATGCAGTATAAAAATACTACTATTAATAACAAAATTTGTTTTACTTACAGTTGACTTTTTCCCTCCTCTTCCCCTCCACCAAGTGTTTTTCAGAAGATTAATGACATGAAGTAGGTCATACACTTTAAAGTCCCCCACAAGTCCAACAAAGTCCAATATTTCCAGATTTTCTTATTCTGTCATATTTCACAAATATAATTATTGCTTTGTAATCCCACATTTGTCAATTTCTAAGTTACTGGTTTTATTCCTGTGCATCCCCATCTCTCAAATCCTGTCTTTGCTTAATTTTCAACTTACTCTTGATTCTTCTAGTCAACTCTCATGCTCCATTCTTCCTCTCCAGCATTTTCCGTTGAAACTTTGGAAAAGGTTTCACTGACACAGTGTCTCTGTGGTCTTTATTAATGGAAGAAGAAGAAGCAGAATCTCTTTCTGTTTCATATCTCACTTTTTGTTGGACAAACTTTTGTATTTCCTCCTTAGCATGTACTTCATCAAATAATGATTTTGTCCCTGTAGGAAGGAATATTTTGAAGACAGCTGGATACAGCAGTTTGAATCTCATGCCTGCTTCTCTACATTCAGTGAATAGTGGAATAAATTTACTCCTCTTCTGCCTAGTGCACAGTGAGTAATCATTCTCCACAAACACTCTGCTGTCTCCCACTTTTAGTACTTTGCCCTTTTGCTGCAGTTTTGTCAAAATCAAATCCTTCTGCTGGTAGGATTGCATCTTTAGTATTAAAGATCTAGGCTGCTTTATCATAGCCAAGTTTAGAGCATACACATGATATGCCCTTTCAGTTAACAACCCCTGTTGTGGAATACCAGTCTAGTTGCTTATTTGTGCTTTCATAAAATTAATACATACTGTTTCTCCCAGCTTCTCTAGTACAGCAGACAATCTCAGGTTTTCCCCTATGTGTTCTGTCCTCTGTATTATTTTTCAAACACCTCTTCTTGAGCAGTCTCCTATCTAGCCAGCCATTTCTTCATTTTAACTTCTGATTTTTGCAGTATTATCACCTCACCTGAATATCTTTTTAAAGCTTTTTCCATTTTCCAGCCTTTTGTTGTTTGAGTTGATATACTCCATCAGTGTTTCTTTCATTTTAAGCAGGTCTGTGTGCAGTTGTCTTTTTTTTTAAACAAGAAACATCTTTGTTAAATTATCACATATGACATAGGCAATCTTACATTTATATAAATGAAAGCAAACCTTATCAACAGAATTCTAGTTGCAAACATTACACATTCCAAACCATGTTGACAGAATTTTAGTTGCAAACATTATACGTAACTTGTAATCTATCCAGTCATTGTCATTGAAACATTACATAGCTCATTCAAATCCTACTTTTTTTTAAACCTTTTTCTTCCTTTGCATGTATTGTTCCCACAATTCCCATTGTTTCCTATGTAATTTGCTCCTTCCCTTTTCTAAGCATCCCAATTCCAGTTGTTTTATCTCTGTTACGATTTTTGCTACTTCTAGTATGGTTGGTTTACACTTTGAGTTCCATTGCTTTTTTTTTTTTTTTTTTTTGGCAGCCACCATAATTAGACTCAGCAAGGCCTTGTTGTGTCTAGGCAATTCTGATTTTGCATCATAGCTCAAAAATAATTTCTCTTAGTTACACCAATTTGCTCACCCAGTATCTCTGACAGAGCATTCTGCAGGGAATCTTTAAAGTCTGCCAACTCATTAAGACTCCCAGAAAATATGTTCCCAGTTCCCTCTTTCTTCCCCATCACACCTCCAAGATTTGCTGTCTACCTGAGGAAAAAATTCTTTGGAGTCTACTTGCAGTATAAAAATACCTATGTAAACACTTCCAAGCAAAGATCCTAAATCTTCTAGACTTTGTTACATATATATATCTCCCCCTTGTTTCTTTGTGAATTGCTTGTCCAGTCTCTCCTCCCAATCCTTTCTAACCTTCTCTGATTAATTATTATAGTTATCATGCAATATTTTATATGCTCTATTAATTATTCCCTTTTTAATGGCAGCTTCTGTTCTAGATTCTACAGTGCAGGTCTTTCATTTAGCACCCCCTCCCCCATTTCTTTCTGTTTGCCTGTTCTCTAATATCAATCCTTGATTTGGGAAGACAATCTCTAACCTGCACTCCAAATAAATTCTTGGCATCTTCCCATTAAATTACATTTCCCTTTCTAGCTATTTGCTCCCAATGTTTTGGTTATTTGCCAGTTTTCTCCAGTAAATTCCAGCCTCCTATTGGCTATTGTCTGTATCCCTAATTACAGTCATCACTATTGACAGAATCTCCTTTCTCTGTTCCCTTGTTGGCTTAGTTCTTAGAATACATTCTGCTACTTTATGAATATAATATTCTGTATGATTATTGTTATTCTCCTTAAAGGTCTGCATCCAAATTCCCATTCACTCTTCTTTCTTGAGTGTCCTCCCTTTTTCATCATTATCCCTTTCCACTTTAAATTATAAGTTTCTGCTTGGGCTATATATAGGAGCCTTAACTGTGTAGCTCTGAAATACCCCTTCATATCAGGTAATCCCAGTTCACCATGTTCTATTGGAAGAATCAGCTTATCCCACTTGACTCTTGCCATCTTCATATCCCAGATAAAATCCTTCATCTCTTTATTAATTGCTATCCACAACTTCTCCTCTGGTCAATACAAATATGCCTGACCTGTGCATAGCACTAAAGAGATTAAAATCATTTTAACTGCTTGTATCTTACTATGCATATCCATATAACAGAGCTTCCAGTTCCTCGTTTTTTGTATCATGTTTTGTTTGGAACGTCTATTTGTAAGGGACACATATATTATATAAGAATTATATCAAAACACCAAAACAATGGATCTGAAGTAGGAGATTCATTTGTCTGCAACCTGTGGGTTATGGATCCGATATCGGATCCGAACCAGCATGGTTTTCCAGCTATGGATCCGAGCTCTCAGCTCCTCCCCTCACCCATAATGCCCTGCTCTCCCTACATGACCTCAGATCTAGTTTGCCGCGCTGGTGACCAGATTGGTTTTCTTGAGCTCTACAGCTAAGTGGTTTTATTAAGATTCTCTAGTGCTAAAAGTAAAATTTTTTGACAGTTTTGTGTGAAAGGTTAGGTTCCTTTTTGTAGTTAAAGCTTTTTAGTTTTATAAATCTTTATATATATTTAGTTTCCCTCCCCTCGCTGGTAGCGTAGTGTGTGTTTGGGCCTGTGTTGTGTGACTAGTTTACTTTTACTTTTTTACTTTAGTTTAAGTAAAGCTAGGCTTAGGATGTCTGAACAACCTAAGGCTATTTTTTCGAAGTGCTCCGAGTGTGGCCATAAGCTTTCCCCTGCTGATGGCCACACTCGGTGCGTTCGATGCCTTGGGGTTGAACACCTCACTTCTGGATGTTCCATTTGTGCAGGGTTCAACCCCAGGGCATTGAAGGAGCGGAGGTCTAAGCTGGTCCTGGCGGGACTTTTGCCCCCAGACTCGGCTCCGACTTCCGCTCCTTCGGGGGGTACCGTGTCTGTGGTTCCCTCCTCTCCGGCACCCCCTCCTCCTCCTGGGGCTCAACCTCCCTGTAGTGGTTCGGAGGAGAGGGAAGCTAGAAAGAAGGACCGGAGGGAGAAGCACCATAAGCAGCGGGCCGAGACCTCTGTTTCGGCCCCGCCTGCCAAGCGGGCTTCTCCTCCGGCCTCCTTGTCTGCTGGTTCTCCCCCTCCTCGGCTCCGGTCACCCGTGTGCTTTTCACCGGGACCTGAGGAGGAGGAGACCCGATCTCCGTCGAGGCTATCCAGGAGGCACTCAAGGCCTACCTCGGTAGTCTCGTCGAGATCGACCTATAGTTTATCAGACGCTGATCTGGACCGGATGATGAGAAGGTTCATCCAGGCCCAGATGCAGATGGGAGTGCTCTTGCCTCCCCCCCTCTGGGGGGGAGCTCGACCCCTTTCTTTAAACCTATAGCTCCTTCTCCGACCCGCTACCCGGGTTCGGAGCAGTTGGAGCCGAGCAGCTTCGGAGCCGGGGGTGGATCGGCGCCGATAGTACTCGGTACTTCGGATCCGACCCTGCCCTCGAGTGCTTCGGATCCGACCTCTCGGAGCCTGGATCCGAGCTTCGGATCTGGGGGGATCAGTGCTCCTTCGGCGCCATCTGTGTCAGAGCGCACTGTCCCCTCGGATCCGAGCGCTTCGGCGCCGGCTCCGATCCACTCCTCGGATCCGAGGGGGAGCCGATTGTCAGATCCTTTGGTCGAGGTCGGCTCCCCTTCGGCTTTTGATGTAGTGGAGAGGGCCCTGTTGAGGGTCTCCAGACCCCCGGCACTTGCTTCGGCTCCGTCCCGCGCTCCATCTGCACTGGGCCAGGCTTCCACCATCCGGCCATTGGGACAGCCCACTCCTTTGCCCCAAGTTGTTCCTTTGGAACAGGTCACTGTTTGCGAGGAGTCCTCTGACAGCCCCCCGGAGGACGCCCCCCGCAAACATACGTGCAAAAGGAGGCACATTGACTCCCCCGAGTCTCTCACAGAAGACACGGACTTGGAGGAAGGGGAAGGCTCCCCAAGATCACCCCCTGAGGATGTCTCATTTGGAGACATCATGGAAATGCTTTGCTTAAGGGGGGGTGGTCTGCCCCCAAGTCTTCCTCGGACGAGTCCGTGTTCTTGGAGGCATTTGAAGCGGGCCCGTCTACCTCTTGGGTGTCCCCTCCTGCCGACCCCCTGGTGGACCTCATTACCACCAGGGCGTGGAAGGAACCAGACACCGTGGAGCCAGTCCCAAAAAGGCCCGACCGTATACTCAGTCCCCCGGCTGACCGTGCCCATTGGAGTAAGGGGCCTCCGGTAGATGCCATGTTGACGGCGGCTGCCACCAAGAGGGAACTTGCTCAGGAGAGTCCCTCAGTCCATCCCCCGAGCAAGGAGTGTCGGATGATGGACCGCTTGGGGAAGCAGATGTTTAGTTCAGCGACCTTTTCAGTAAGGGCACTGAACTACCTGGCACATGTGATTAGGATGCAGCGCGATCTTATTAAAGAATACGCTGCATCCCCCCCAGAGTCCATGTCGGAGGAGGACAAAGTGTTGCACTCCACCCGTATGGCCACTCTCAGGTCCGTCACTAATACCTCTATGCGGTTACTGTCCCATGCTATGGAAGGTGCCGCTAGAGCCGCAGGGGCAGGCCTAGTTACCAGACGTCAGGCCTGGCTCTGTCATTGCGATTTCACGAAGCCCTTCAAGGCGTCATTTGCGAACGCCCCCTTCGATGGTTCTGCCCTCTTTGGCAAAACTGTTTGTGATACCTTGACCCAGAGCGAAAAGGACAGGAAGACACTGTCTGCCGTCGGAATCCACTTCTCTGTGCCCCAGAGGCCCTATTCTAGGAACCAAAAGGGCCAGAAGAAGATGTGGTTCCGGAAGTCGCAGCAATCCCAGCCCGCTCTGGACAACCAGTCCTTCCGTGGCAGAGGAGGACAGGGAGGACGCCGCCCCAGGGGCAGAGGGGCTCCCAGGAACTTCGGGTCCAGAGAACCCTTCTCTGAACGGCCCGCGCAGCAGCCCTGAAGGGTTGCCCGGCTGCTCCACTCTGGAGGCAGGCGGGGGACGTTTTTCGGAGCACCTAGCGGCATGGGAGTCCATAACATCAGACCGCTGGGTCCTCCAAATCATATCCAGAGGATACCGTATCCCATTTCTTCACATGCCAAAATTGAAGTCCCTCCCCGACGTTCCACCCGGTCAGTGGGAGGCCGCTTTGGCAGAAATTGGCCATCTGCTAAAGAAAAGAGCCATCCAGCCCGTCCCCCCAGACCAGATCGGATCAGGGTTCTACTCCAGGTTCCTTTTAGTGCCAAAAAAGACGGGGGATCTAAGACCAATTTTAGACCTTTCACTCTTGAACCTGGCAGTTCCCAAAGAGAAATTCCGAATAGTTACGTTGCAGTCTATTCTCCCCCTTCTGGGAGAAAATCACTGGATGTGCTCCATAGACCTCAAGGATGCGTACTACCATATACTAATGGACAGGCGCTCCAGGAGGTTTCTCCGCTTCTGGCTGGGAGCCAGTCACTACCAATTCCGGGTCCTTCCCTTTGGTCTCACCACAGCCCCCAGGGTGTTCACCAAAGTATTAGCAGTGGTAGCGGCCCACCTGAGGCTTCAGGGGGTGCAGGTCTTTCCTTACCTGGACGACTGGCTTCTCACCGCCCCAACAAGGCATCTACTACTACTGGCGCGAGACTCCTTTCTCCATCTTGCGCCCCGTCTGGGCATTACAATAAATACAGAAAAATCCAACCTAGCACCCATGCAGTTCATAGATTTTATAGGTGCCAGGTTAGACACGAGGCGATTAAGAGCCTTCCTCACTGCGGACAGAATTCAGAATCTGCAGCTCCAGGTGCGGGCCATTCTCCACTCAAGCTCAGTTCCGGCGGAGTTGGTCCTGAGGGCCCTAGGGTCCATGGCGGCAGCAATAGCGCTTCTTCCTCTCGCCAGGTTCAATATGCACATCCTTCAATGGACACTCCTACGTTCAGTGGTCGTATCTTGCTCTTCCTATGCATCATCCCATTGCGATCAGCAAGGCTTGCAAGCGGTCCCTCCTGTGGTGGCTACACTCTCCAGATCTCCACGGAGGCCGCCCCTTTTGTGCTTCTCCCCCTCTCGCCACGGTGACCACGGACGCCTCCCGCCTCGGGTGGAGGGGGGGCATTTTTCAGGCCGGACGGTCCAAGGCACGTGGAACGATTCAGAGACCTTACTGCATATCAACGTTCTAGAGATGAGAGCAGTGCTCTTAGCGTTGCTAGCACTTCAGACCTTTCTTCCCTTGGGAACAATTGCGATTCAATCGGACAAGATGTCTGTCGTCTGGTATATCAACAAGCAAGGAGGAACCAGGTCTTACCCTCTTTGTCGAGAAGCCATGAGAGTGTGGGAATGGGCAATCTCCACCAACCGCTTTCTCATAGCAACGCATATTCCGGGTCGGTCCAACATCCTTGCGGACAAACTCAGTCGCACCATTCTCACCCCTTACGAGTGGTCTCTCAATACTCAGGTAGCGGAATGCATCTTCGCACGGTGGGGAACTCCTTGTTGCGATCTTTTTGCGTCTCCCTCAAACACCAAGTGCGACAGTTTTTTCGCTCTAATACCTCCTCCCGGAGGTACCCCAAGAGACTCTCTGTTGCATGCTTGGCCACCCGGTCTTCTTTATGCTTACCCCCCTTTGCCTCTGATGCTCCAAGTTCTTCAGAAAGCCTCTCGGTTGGGGTGCAGAATGATTCTCATTGCCCCATTTTGGCCACGACAGATCTGGTTCCCTTTCCTAAGGTCTCACTCAGTGAATCCTCCTTGGATTCTAGATCCCATTCCGGATCTGATATCTCATCCATCCCGCTTATCAACCCCGAATCTGGACAACCTGAAGCTGACCGCTTGGCTGCTCCAGTTCCACTCCTGATCAGGACTCCCGGTATTTCGTCCCCAGTTAAGGCCATCCTGGTGGCAGCTCATAAACCATCCACCAGGAAAGTTTACCGCAGTAAGTGGAAACGGTTCTCCTTGTGGGCGGAGCGGCAAGGCCTAAACCCCTTCACAGTTCCCCTTTCTCTGGTGCTTGACTTCTTAACCACTCTTTTTAATGATGGTGCCAGCAGTTCCACGGTCAAAGTACAACTTGCGGCAATTTCTCATTATCACATTGGTCATGACTCCAGTCCACTGATGTCTGCCAAATTGTGTAAGATTTTCCTAAAAGGTACTTTCCTTCTCAGGCCCCCTGTAAAGCAAGTGGTTCCTCCTTGGGACCTTTCTTTGGTCCTCCAGGCCTTGACCGCTCCCCTTCGAACCGGCGGCTACGGTAGATCTGAAATTTTTATCTTTCAAGACAGCCTTTTTAGTAGCCATTACCTCGGCCAAGAGAGTCTCAGAACTTCAAGCCTTATCAGCCAAGCCTCCTTACTTGGTCTTTCATCCGGACCGTGTATACCTCAGGACCAACCCGTCCTTTCTTCCTAAGGTAGCTTCTGAAGCAAATATTAATCAATCCATTAACCTCCCTGTTTTCTTTCCTAAATATCAAAACAAGGGTGAATACAAGCTTCATTCCTTAGATGTTCACAGGCAACTTAGATTTTATCTAAACAGGACTGCTGGTCATAGGCAATCGGACCAGTTGTTTATTTCCTTTGCTAAATTTAATTTGGGCAAGCCAATTTCTAAAGTCTCATTATCTCGCTGGATTTCACAGTGCATCTTATTGGCTTATCAAGCTTCTGGAAGGCCTGCACCGGAGGGAGTACATGCCCATTCAACCCGGTCAGTCTCTACCTCGGCGGCCTTTAAGGCTAGGATTCCTCTGGATGATATTTGTTCAGCAGCCACTTGGGCTTCATCTCATACTTTTATTTCCCACTACAAGTTGGATATTACATCTAGGGGTAGAGCATCCTTTGGCTCCGCGGTGCTCCGGAATATCCTTCCATGATGGCCGCCCAAGATTCAGGTAGCTGGGGACTCTGTCCCACAGGTTGCAGACAAATGAATCTCCTACTTCAGATTTAGAAGTTATGTACTCACCATAACGTTCCATCTGAGTAGGTGTATTCATTTGTCTGCAACCATCCCGCCCTCCTATCCCCCTGGCCTTTTCAGTTTCATGCATATTATGTGTTACCCTTTTCAGGGTGTTCATGCTGTTGGCAAACTCGATCTGAGGTCATGTAGGGAGAGCAGGGCATTATGGGTGAGGGGAGGAGCTGAGAGCTCGGATCCATAGCTGGAAAATCATGCCGGTTCGGATCCGATATCGGATCCATAACCCACAGGTTGCAGACAAATGAATACACCTACTCAGATGGAACGTTATGGTGAGTACATAACTTCTAATTATGTTTTGAATTCTCATTTGGTAGTAAGCATTTTCTGATGTTTTCTCACCTAACTGAGAAATAGTATCCTTTTTATGGGTATATGTGTATACATCCTAAACTATTTTGAGTTATTATAAATGCAACATAGGATTGAATAGTCTTTTATTTAAGCTAGGATACTATGGTTGAATATATAGGAGACCTACGATTTAAACTTAGGATATAAAGGGACTCAAGGTTAGGATTGCAGATTATATATCTGTATGGTTGAATATGTATAGGATAAATATCTTATGGCTCCACTGATATTCTGGTTTCATTACGTGTTTTCTCATCTATGATTTTTATAACCATCAAGGGGAAAATTGTATCTACAAATATATGGCCATATTATCTTAGATCTTACATGAACACATAATTTGGATTCAGAACTAACTAGGGGCATGAATATCATGTTATTAGTAGCATATCTTTTTGGCCTCCTCATTTAATACATGCTACATAACATCTTGCATGATTAAGAGAATTGCATTTAATATACTTGAATCAATCTGTTGATCGGGATTTATGGGGCTGTTTTTTGTATACTAAATATGGCTATGTAGATATATGTATACTGCAATCAAAATATTGACACAACTGTATGTGAATGATAACCAGGATATTATTTTACCAGTACTATAACAGTGTATGATTAATTGAGTATGAGTCTCTATTTTGAACCAAAAGTGACTTTTACATTATTGTGTTAGGTGGGTACACTAATATATTGGTATTATCTTTAGTTACCTTTTGGTTAGTGTACCACACACCATAGTATTTATGCCAGACCTGGTGCTGGAATTTTTATAACCTATGGTTGGATGCACCAGTGGATTAGAACATTATTGGGATTTATTGTGACTAACATCATATGGCTGTTTTTTATTTACTTTCTTTGGTATTACGGCTTCCTATTTTCAGTGTGATCTCTGTTGAATTATCTTTATATATCTTACATCTATATATCTTACATTCAGTAAGTTTATCATAGTCTGCTGGTCTGTTTATCCACACATTATGGATCTAGAGCAGATTTTGAATGGGTTATGTGCTGATAGGCATGACCTAGGTGTATTCGGTGTTAATGTCATGTCAAGCAATAACCAAAATGGCTCTAATAATGGTCCTTCTGAGGGTTGTGACTTAGCCTTTAACAAATTCAATAAAGATGTGAAGAATCTTCGTGCCAATATTTGGCATTTACGAATATTCAAAGCGTATATACAGAAGGATATAACTCCCAGAGGTTTGAGGGTCAGGTTGCAGCCCTTGGTGAGCAGGTCGGAGGACAGGCTGACAAAGGAATGGAACCAGGCTCTTCATCAATCCTCTATGATGTTTGTAAAAATCTTGGCAGCATACTGTGAAAGAATGGTAGACATATGTCTAACAGAGGTTAAAAGCTCTTGTGAAGAGTGTAAACGTTTTGAATCTCAACCCATATTTTCCACTTTGGTTAAAAAATTATCTAAGGATTTGGCATCTTTTGACCAACTGACTAAGGACCGCAAAATTCGTAAATTCTACAGGGATTGCACTGACTATCAAAGTGGTCGTCCTTTTGATACATCTAAAACGGTCAGGTTCAATGATACTAGTCACAAAACACTTGGTTCAAAACCCAGAAAGAGCCCTAGATCCATTTTAAAATCCACTGATGCATCCCTTGCCAGTACTTCCGGTGATGAATCATCATACACGGATAATGATGGTAGCTACCATCAGGAATCACCAAAGAGTAAAAAATCCAACAAGGCGATGAGGGGGTCGCAAACACAAACGCAGTAAACAATTCTATGGAGAATTTGATACGAACATTGTTGACATAGCTCAGGATGGCTTTGGTAATGTTTTAAACTTATCTGATGTACCATTAACAGATGCACAAACTATATTGTTAAATAAAGGCCTTGGTTTTATTCTGGGTTTCTTTAGTGATGAATATAGTATAGTAAATGATGTATTGTCATTTTGTCGCAATCTGAATCTTAAATTGTTCTTTTCAGGTAACACCTCTCAAAGATCTTCAGAGTTTAGATTTTTGAAATCGGATTTCCAACCACCCATGAACAAATACGTCTCCGTATTTCAACAGTCAGTCATTAAGGATTTACATTTTCATCATCATGAATCAAATATTTTAGGCCAAAATATTTCTGCCATGGAAAAAACTGCTACAGAAGAACTTAGGCAAAACCGTGATATAGCTATTCTGCCTGCAGATAAGGGTGGTGCTGTTGTGGTTATGAACACAGGGGATTATCTTTATGAGGGCAAAAGACAATTGGCAGACAGTAGGTGTTACATGCAAATGTTTATAGATCCCACATTGGTATACAAGAAGGAAATCGATTCCTTCTTACAGACAGCAGAGGATCAAGGTATTATAACAACTAATACAGTCAAACATCTTACTGTCAAGGATCCACAAAAACAGATCTTATATCTTTTGCCCAAAATACATAAGTCTATTACAAAACCCCTGGGTAGGCCCATAGTGTCTGGTATCGGATCATTAACAGAACCACTTTCAGCTTTTCTTACATTTTATCTTAAGCCACTATTGTCATTGGTTAGGGCCAGATTGAAAGACACGACACATTTTCTTCAGATAATAGCAGACACCCAACTTGAACGGGATTGGCTTATGTGCACACTTGATGTGAAATCTTTATACACAAGTATTCCACATTGGGCTGGTCTACAATCACTACAATATTGGTTGGAAAAATCTGAAATGTACCCACCAGGTTTCAACATACTGTTTATCTGCATGGCGGAACATGTACTAACTAAAAATGTCTTCTATTTCCATGGCGAGTGTTTTCTGCAGCTTCAAGGTACGGCAATGGGAGCCTCATTTGCTCCTATATATGCTGACCTTTTTATGGCCTATTTTGAGGAGTGCCTAATCTATGACTCATCACACAATATTTATATCGTTGAAATGGACATCTGGAGACGATATTTAGATGATTGTTGGATAGTGTGGAAGGCAGACATTACATATTTACAGGAATTCATTCAGTATTTGAATGATAATGTATGGGGTATTGAGTTTACGGTAACATATGATTATAACACCATCAACTTCTTGGATGTTACTGTATACCGTAATGAGGATCACACCTTAAGTACCAAAGTTTTTCGTAAATACCCTCAATATAACACCTTGTTACATGCATCCAGCATGCACCCTTACCACACCATCCGCAATATATCAAAATCACAATTTATGCGTATGAAACGCATATGTTCATCAGGAGGGATTTCAAAATAGCTAGGAACGACTTATGTTGCAGATTTAAACATAGAGGATACAAAATGAGGGATATCTCTTTGGCCAGCTAATGGAGTAATTCATTGGATAGACAAACATTATTGCAATATAAAAAATTGGATAATAAAGATCAAGATTCAACAATAAGGTTTGTCACTACATATGGCAGGAACTATCAGCTGGTCAGGGACATTTTGAATTCCAATTGGAATATATTGATGGCACATGATGAATTAAGAACACTATTAGGCACAACATGTCATATGTCTTTCAGAAGGGGTAAAACTCTAGGGGGGTTGTTTTCCCACTATAAACACAATGAAGGAGGAGGAGCTATCTATCAACAAACTACCTTAACTGGAGATAGACTCATAGGAACCTTTCCTTGTGGCCATTGTAGTTCATGTTCCCAGGTCTACACATTGAAGGAATTCTCTAGTGCTAATACTGAACTTGTGTATCAGACCAGGGTTTTTGCTAATTGTAGCACTACATGGGTCATATATTTGGCCAAATGTCAGTGTCAATCATTTTATTTGGGCCAAACATCTAGATCCCTCCGAATACGTATGGCAGAACATAAGAGTGACATCCGAAATAAGAAGGAAAATAATGCCTTGTATAGACACACCATCAAACATTCCAATGCACAATTTAAGTTCATGGTTATTGACAAAATTGTAGGGGATCATAGCCACCAACAGGGTTGGCACTCTATTTTGAATAGAAAAGAACAATATTGGATTACAAAGCTTGGGGCACTTTTTCCGCCAGGTCTGAATGACCATCTATAACAGAGGTATTGCCCATCTATTTACATTGATATATGCAGCATATTCTTTTATTTGGTTTTCTCTGAATGGTGGTATTTATGTTGTTTTGCTAATTTATTATCTTGGCATTATGTAGTCCTAGTGACTAGGATGACCAATTTCCACTTTAGCGCCAAGATGTTATTATAATATCTTTTTATAATTACTGCAATTTTTTAATGTAATTGTCTAGCAGTGTACTTTTATAACCTCTAGTTAGGCTTTGATTGATTTTTTTGTATTCACATAATCAGGATGTATTAATATTACAATATGTAATTTATATAATTTATCTATACTTTTTCATATTTGCTTATAGTGTTATGGAATCATTTCATACCTAATTATTTGTTTTATTTTTATATATGAACTGATCTTGATTATATATAAAAAAAATTTTTGGGTATTTATACATCCCAACCACTAGGTTGGGCCATACCAATGATTTCTGGTCTAACAGGGAGGACTATAAATATAACCAGTACCAGTTCTTTTTTCAAAAAAATTTTTTTCTGTATACCATTGACAAAGGCTGTGAGGCCGAAACCGGTCTGGTTTATTGACATATTTTTAATATGTTATCTTGATTAATAAAGGATTTGTTACTATCTGGGTTTACCATCGCTTTTGCTGGTCGTTTGTGGTTGCTCTACTTGGTTTGACCGTGCATGCCGTCCTTGCGAAGCATTTTAGTTGCATTTGTTTGGTCTGTTCTCACATATCCTTGGCTGTCAGACTGGAATTATTTTTAATCCATTCTCCTAAATCTTGCATTTTATCATGTCCCCATAAATATGGATATTGCTGAACCAATTTGTACGTAGGTGCATAATTTACTGCAATTGCCTTTATCTTAGCTTCATAAATTTTGTATCCCAAAAAGATATGAAACTGTCTGAAATGTACCACAATGCTGTTATGTCCTTGGTTGGTTTTATCAGGTATAAAATAATATCATCTGCAAACAGAGCCAGCTTTTCTTGACTACAATATCAATTATATCCTTGAATTTCTGAGTCCCGTATTTTATTTTCTAATGGTTCTAAATATAATGCAAATAACAAAGGGGAAAGAGGATACCCCTGCCTGGTTCCTGTGCTCAAGCAGAAATTCTCAGAGAGGAACCCACCCACTTTAATTTTCACCTCTGATCCCTCATATGTCATCCTAGTCAACCTTATAATTTTATCAAGGAATGCAAATGCTTTCATTGCCCTGCTCATAAAGTCCCAGCTTACTCTGTCAAATGCTTTTGTCTTCATCTAGACCCACTGACAACAGTGGTATTTTGTTAATGTTGTCAAATATATGACTCCACTCCAGAAAACACGTTGATCTATATTTATCAATTTTGGCATCACTTTTGCCATTCTTCGCCATTATAGACATAAACACTTTATAATCATAGTTTAGTATTGAAATGGGTTGGTATAAAGCTGCATCTGGCAGGTCTTTAACTTCTTTAGGTATTATAGCTTCCACCACTTTCTGCTAGGATATTGGAATGTCTCCTCCTCTTAAAATATTGTTAAACAAAACCTTCTAGATCTATAGCAGATTTCCCTTCTTCTTCTTCTTTCGATATTTTTCTGTTAGGGGTCGCCACAGCGGATCACCTGTCCGCTCATGATTGGCAGTGGAATTTTACAGTGTCGAGTTGCCAGCCCAGCACCCAACCTTCCATAGAAGGCACACACATGCACACACTCACACCTAGGACCAATTTAGAGTGTCCAGTCCACCTACAGCATGTCTTTGGGATGTGGGAGGAAACCGGAGCATCCGGAGGAAACCCACACGACCACAGGGAGGACATGCAGACTCAGCACAGAAGGCACCCCAGCCAAGGACCGAACCGATAACCTCTTGCTATGAGGTGGCATTGCTAACCGCTGCACCACTGCGGCCGCCCTCTGTAGCAGTTTTCCCTAATAGCTTCCAAACTTCCAAAGGATTACCATCGATTCCTGAGAACTTTCTTGTAGATTGGTTATACATCACCATTTTTATCTCATTTTCTCCTATAATGTTAGTAAGTGTCTAAAGACATGCTTCTGGAACATTTCTCCCCGGGCCTCCGCTAAAAACAGGATCTGTGGAACCTAGTCGGACTTTCCCAGTCAACAAATGTTAAATAAAAAAAAAATAAAAAAATAAAGTGAGCCTCATCTACTTCTAGGCTTATCATATTTAATTCTTTCATAAACATTTCCATTTGTACCTTTCCTTTATTTCCATATTTCTCTGCTTTATACAGATTTTAATAGAATTTCTGAAATATTTCTAATACCTCTACAGAATCTCTTGTTGTCTTCCTTGTTATAGGCTCTGAGCTTGGCAATAGCCCTTTCTAGTTTCTGTTGTCTGAGTTGTTGTGTTAAAAAAATTTGTGCTCTAGTTATCAAAAAACAGTTGCTTAACAGCAATTTTTTAACTTGTGTATATTATCAAGGTAATCCCTTATTTTCTGTTTAGCATTCTGCAATTGCTCCTCTTCTTCTTCTGTGAGATTCCCCCTGTTTTGCAGTAGTTTAACACTTGTCAGTCCTTCTAAATAATTTTTGTTACTTCTTAACCATATCTCTCTTTCTTTTATTTCCACCCTATTTTTAAACTCCATTTTAATTTTAATCCCACTCCTTACCTATATTTTCAGAAGAAATGTTTATCTTCTCTAATAGTTTCTGAATTGTTTCACCATCCATTCCTTATATTCCTCTCTTTTCAACAGATAGGAGGGAGAGTGTCAGTGTCTCATTTTTTATTTAATTATCCTGTATTTTCATTTTAGTTATTATTGGTGCATGTTCTGAAATAGTTATTGGATGTGTATCAACATGCTCAATTAAATGCATATGTTCCTGTGAAATGTAGTTTATCTTACCTAGTCCAGTTTTTGTATCTTGTAGAGTAATTCACCCCAACTCCTGGTACCAAATTCACATTATATTTGCCAAATATTTTCACAAATTTTGAAAAGTCTACCCTCCTTTGTTATACTTTTCCTTCTGCCAGACACATCTTCACTGCTTTAAATCAAATTCCAGTTGCCAGCTATAAGTAGTATTCCTTGTTGAAAGCTGATTATTTCTCCCAGAATTTTCTTAAGTTCCATTATAGCAGTTTTTGCTGGAATTTCCTCCCTTGCCAGTAGCCACTTCATACTACAAATCTACAATTATTATATATTTTTTATCTTGTTCTATCACTACTGGAGCTTCTTTTGCAATTAATATAAGCACTCCTCATTTCTTTTGTCCCAAGTATTCTGCTTAATAACCATTCTGAGAACCTTTATTTATCAAATTCACATAGTTCATTTCTTTCCAAGTTTGTCTCCTTTTGCATAGCTATTTGCACTCTGCATTATTAATATAGTTCACTACACTATCTTTTATGTATTTATGTGTGAGACCATTATCAGTTAAAGACATTACAGAAAGCATCATTGTATTAAAATGTTATTACTCCCACCTTTTATGTATAACAGCTTTTTTATTAAATGTCTATTGTGTTACATATATACACTGTTTGGCAGATCAAACCTTTATACAGTTGTTTGTTGTCGTATATATTTGAGCCTATGTCACATCCTACAAACCTTTTGTTTTATTGAAAGCCCTCAAAAAAAAAAAACACGCCCAATACTCTGTTAAAACAAATCTATGTACATCTTCAAATATTGAAGTTTTACCCTCCTAATAGGAACAAATGACTTAAACTGACAGCCACACTCAGAGATTTAAGTTAACCTAAAAGAGAGGTTATCAATGCTAAAATGCATGGTGCAGCCTGTGTTTCTACTAAGTGCTTTCTGTTTTTGTCTATCTTTATAGCTCTCCCAGCCGGAAAAGGACTTGAATGCTTACAGAGAACATTATCTCTTAAACAATTTCTCATTGTCAGATTGTGTCCATGGAGACATGAGGACCAGATACAGAAATGCTACTAATTTTACTAATTGCTGTCTGTTTTTTTTTTCTTATCTTTATAGCTCTCAAAAGCTGGGAAACACCTGAGTGATTTTAGAGAACATTATCTCCTTGCCAAATTCTCTTTACCAGATTTTTCCATGGAGACATTAGGACTAGATACAGAATTAATACTAAGCGTACATTTATTTGCTAGAAAAAGGTATAACATTCAATATTCTTTTTCATTTAATTGTTTTTTCTTAAAACATGTTACTACACCAAGCTAATGACATTAAACCAGTCATTATCCATGCAAGAATGGGAAAAGACACATTAATTTTTCTTTTGTAATGCCCTGTTAACCAGACCTTTTTTTTTACATTTGCAATGCCCGCATTTCTTAAAACTGAACAAGGAGAAAGAAAGAAGGGAGAAAGAAAAAAAAACAGGAGCACCTGTTTACAATAGTATCCCCATTACACTTAACAATAACTGAGAACAATTTACCTTATGGCATGCAAAGAAAATCGTGCACTGTAAAAATAGTACTGTTAAGAAAAACATTTGTTTTACTTACAATTAACTTTCTCTCTCCTCTTCACCTCCCCCAAATATTTTTTAGAATATTAATGACATGAAGTAGGACATATGCTTTAGAGTCTCCCACAAGTCCAACGAAGTCCAACAAAGTGCAATATTTCCAGATTTTCTTGTTCTGTCATATTTCACAACTATAATTATTGCTGCATTTGTCATTTTCCAAGTTACTGGCTTTATTGTTGTTCATCTCCATCTCCCAAATGCTGTCCCTGCTTCATTCCCAGCATACTCTCAATTCTCCTAGTCAACTCTTGTGTTCCTTTCCTTCTCTCCAGTATTCTCAGTCAAAACATTAGAAAAGGTTTCACTGGCACAGTCTCTCTGTGGTTTTTATTACCAGAAGAGCAAGAAGCAGAATCTCCTTTTATTTCACGGCTCACTTTTTGTTGGAGAAATTTTTGTATTTTTTCCCTAGCGTGTACTTCATCAAAGAATGATTTTGTCCATCCAGGGAAGAAGGTTTTGAAGATAGCTGGGTACAGCAGTTGGACTCTCATTCCTGCTTCTCAACATTCCCTGAATTGTGGAATAAATGTACTCCTCTTTTGCCAACTGTACAGTGAGTAATCATTCTCCACAAACACTCTTCTGTTTCCCACTTTTAGCACTTTGTCCTTCAACTACAGTTTTGCCAGAATCAACTCCTTTTGCTGTTAGAACTGCATCTTTACTATTAAAGGAATATGTTGCTTTATCATAGCCAGGTTTGGAGCATACACACAATGTGCCCTTTCAATTAACATTTTCTGCTGTGGAATACCAATCCAGATGCTTATTTGTGTTTTCATATAATTAATGCGGTCTGTTCCAGATTCTCAGGTACAGCAGAAAATCTCAGGGTTTCCCTACATGCTCTGTCCTCTAATTTTATTATTTTTTTGAAACATCTCATCTGATATTGTTAATCCTCATTCATTCCTTACACATGGGTATCGGTTCCGAGCTCAGAACCGAGCCGGCCATTTTCTAAGCTTCAAACTCTCGAGCTAAACTCTTACCCACAATTCCCCTCTCCCTGCTACCCCAGATTATGTTTGCCACGTTGCCATCCGGCCATGTCAAGCTACTTCTCTTGAGCTACGTACAGTCAATTGTTGTTTAATTGCTTTACAAATTACTTTTCTGTCAGAAAAGTTGATATTTTATTGTCTCTTGCCCTATCGCATCCAGCGCTCATAATTTCCTCAGGTTTTTTTCTGTCCTTTACTTACCATTTTTACCGCGAGGTCATTTTCTCTTTACCATCATTGGTAATCCTTTTTCCCTTGCCTTCATCCCCGGCTGGGGACTCTCACCAACCAAAACCTAAAAAGGCTAAAATTTCGGTGACAGAGTTCTCTCAGTCATCCCCAGTACTTTTGGTGGCCAGACCTTCAGCACCGAGGCCTTCAGCTCCACTAGTGATTTCGGCTCCATCCTCTCCTGCAGCCTTCTATATATCGGCACTGAGGGGCTCCTCAGTTCAGACCATTACCACTTTATTGGCACTGACTGTTCAGTCGGTGCAGACCTTGACCGGGTCGGCTCCGAGATCTTCCTCGGAACTGAGGCCTTTATTGCTGACTCCAGTTTTGTCAGTTCCAGCTTCGCCACCGACAACCACTTCAGCACCGATCCCTGTGTCATGCAGACAATGACATCGGCATCGATAACTTTTTCGGTGCAGACTACAGTAGTTCAGTCTTTCTTGGCACCATTGTCCTCGGTGCAGTCAGATGAACTGGGCACTGAGTCTGCCCCTTTTGTGGACAGGTCTGTTTCTCCCTCAGTCTCTTTGAGGTCTACTAGAAGCTTTTCCGAACATGACATGTTGTGTCTTGTGGACCAGGCATTGTTGGCCAGAGGTATTCCACCCCTCAGGAACTATCCTTCCTTGGGAGGTGATCACCCATCTCCAAAGACACCTTCTTATTCTCCTCCTTCATTGCCTTTGAAGTCTGTGGATATAGTACAGTCTTCCCCTTCTGCGGTTCCCGTTATGGATCTCACTAAGGAACCACAGTTGCCTTCATGGCAGGAAAGTTTTGCTATGACCTAGGGTGTCAGCTGTGACACACATAGCTTGCTGCTTCACAGCCATCCAGGGACACCGGGTCAGCAAGCTGAGCCACTTAGGGGAGGAGTGCCCCCTGTCCTAGACATACACTCGTCTCCGGGTGGACCAGCCTTCCAACTGATGGAGAAGGCTTTTGCTGCTGCTGGCAATACCAGACTGTCTATACCTCCGCCCTCCTCTGGTACACTGGTTTCACAAGTCACACCTAGCGAATACCGGGTGCAAGGGCCTCAGGACATATTCCCTCAGGAATCCCCCTTTCCGTTGACTTCCCCAGCTTCTCCTGCTGAGGAGGTCCACCGGAAAAGTTTGTGTTAGAGGAAGCACATGGAGTCCACAGAGGAGTCCCTCACTGAAGACACAGATTTCGATGAAGGGGAAGGATCCCCTCGGTCACCCTCTGAGGTATCCTTTGGCGATATCCTCGAAATCCTGAAACAGAGAGGTGATTGGCAGTCCTCTAATCCAACCCCTGAAGAATCTGTGTTCCTGCAGGCCTTTTGCGCCCGGCCCCCTACCTCCTGGATTACTCCACCTGCCGATGAACTGGTCAAGTTCATCGTGCAATGTGCTTGGAAGGCCCCTGACACAGTTGAAGCTATTCCCTGGAGGCCAGATAAGATCTTGTCCCCTCCTGCTTTGGATCTCCATTGGTCCAAAGGTCTTCCTGTAGATGCTTTGATGGTGGCGGCCGCAACAAAAAAGGATTTGGCAGAAGAAGAAAGCCAGACTGTCCATCCGCCTAACAGAGAGTCCTGGGCCCTGGACAGAATAGGGAAGTGCATCTTTGCTTTAGTGACCTTTGCTATCAGGTCCCTGAATTATATGGCACATTTTACCAGGCTTCAAAGGGATCTGGTTTCTGCGCTCTCTCAAACCTTGGCTGGTGCAGTGTCTGATGAGGTCCATGACAAAGTGGCCTCTCAGCTGGCCACCATTGAGTTTATATCTAACTCCTCCATGCGATTGATATCTCATGCATCAGAAGGAGCAGCTAGAGTGGCGGGTTCAGCTGCGGTCTTGAGATGACACGCCTCGATGCGCTTGTGCAACTTCGTGAAATCTTTTAAGTCTTCCTTTCTTAATGCCCCCATTGAGCCCTCCTCATTGTTTGGGCCCAAAGTTAAAAACACACTGGCCAGATGTGAATAGGACGGTAAGACCCTTTCTGCCGTAGGTGTCCGTTATTCTTCCCCTCAACGTGCTTTCTCCCAAAACCAAAACAGTGGGAAGATATGGTTCAAGAAATCTCAGGGTCCTTTCCGTGACACACTGGCTGAGTTCTCCCCCAGAGGCAGAGGGGTAACTCACAGGGAAGATGCTCCTTTCAGGGCAGAGGGAGACCGCGTAACCAGGGTTCCAGGGATTCTTTCCCTGGTCAATCCTACCAGCGCTCCTGAAGAGCTGCCCAACTCCTTTCCTCTGGAGGTGGTTGGGGGACATTTCTCCTTGTACCGTTCTGCCTGGCTAACCATCACCACCGATACTTGGGTACAAAGGATCATAACCAGAGGTTACCATATCCCCTTTGATCTTTGTCCAGTCCCTTCAAAAAATCTTCCCAACGTTCCACCCAGTCAAAGGGAAGAAGCAGCACTAGAGATAGAAAAGCTGCTAAGAAAAAGAGTAATCCAAATAGTCCCTCCAGACCAGATAGGGTCCGGATTCTACTCAAGACTATTTTTGGTGCCAAAGAAAAACGGAGACTGGAGACCAATTTTGGATCTCAGTGTATTGAACACGTTTGTGAGAGCGCAAAAATTCTGGATGGCCACAATACAGTCTATCCTCCCGCTTTTGGAAAAAGACGATTGGATGTGTTCTATAGATCTTCAAGATGCATACTACCACATAAAGGTGGACAGGCCATCAAGGAGATTTCTGTGCTTCCGTGCGGGAGCCAGTCACTACCAGTTCAGAGTACTGCCCTTTGGACTCTTTACAGCCCCCAGAGTGTTCACAAAGTGCATGGCAGTTGTCACAGCTCACTTGCGACTTCAAGGATTCCAGGTGTTTCCATACCTAGACGACTGGCTCATTTCCACCCCCACCAGGCATCTACTGGAAAAAGCCCTGGCATACTGTCTCCTTGGTGCTCAAAAGCTAGGCATAACCATAAATTGGCAGAAATCCAATCTCACCTCATCTCAGTCAACAGAATTCATAGGGGTTATCTTGGACACAAAAAACTGCAGAGCTGCTATTCCAGAGCACAGAATTGTAAGGATAAGGCAACAACTAATTCCAATCCTTTCAAAGGAAAAATCCACGGCTCACTCGGTTCTACAGCTGTTGGATTCCATGGCAGCCTCCATCACCATTATTCCCCTGGCCAGGTTTCACATGAGGCTTCTACAATGGCTACTGCTCACTCAATGGTATCCCTTTCAGCATCCTCCTTCAGCCATGATTCGAGTAACCCACAGGTGCAAACAGGATTTAAATTGGTGGATGACACACAATCTCTCACAATGGTCTCGCCCCTTCTCCCCCCAGCAACCCAAGGCCACAGTGACCATGGACGCCTCCCTGATGGGGTGGGGGGCTATGTAAGAGGCAGACAGTCCAAGGCACTTGGTCCCAACTGGAGGCCCATCTGCATATAAATGTTCTAGAGCTGAGGGTGGTGCTTCTGGCGTTGCAAGCATTCCATCCCCTGCTGCCATCTGGGACAATTGCGATTCAATTAGACAACATGGCAGTGGTCTGGTACATCAACAAACAAGGTGGAACCAAATCTTAGCCACTTTATCAAGAGGCCATGAGGATATGGCAATGGGCGATGGCTACAAACCGTTTTCTTGTAGCAAAGCCCATTCCCGGGAGTTCCAAAGTGATAGCAGACAGACTCAGCAGGTGCATTCTTCAACCTCACGAGTGGTCCCTGAATCCCTTGATAGCGGCGGAGATCTTCCACCGCTGGGGCTGCCCTTGTTGCGACCTCTTTGTATCCCCAACCAACTACAATTGCAGCAACTACTTTGCCTTGATTCCCCCTCTGGGACAGTCACCCAGGGAAGCTCTAGTCCACGATTGGCCCTCGGGTCTTCTCTATGCATTTCTGCCCTTTCCTCTCATTCCCCAGTTTCTGAAGAAAGCCTGGCGGTTGAAGAGCAAGGTAATCCTCATAGCACCATATTGGCCTTGACAGATTTGGTTCCCATTCCTTTGGCCTCACCTGCTAGATCGACCATGGATTCTCCATCCAATCCTGGAGTTGATCTCACACCCACAGAACCTGATTCATCCCATCCTGAACAGCCTGAAGCTAACGGCTTGGCTACTCCAGTTCCCTTAATTGCCAGGCAGAATGATCTTTCTTTACCAGTATGTGATATTCTCATTGCTTCTCATAAGTCTTTCACTAGAATTACTTATCTGAGCAAGTGGAAAAGATTTACCTGTTGGCTGAAAGATAAACAAGTAGACTCCTTTTCAGCACCAGTGTCGTTAATACTAGACTATCTGTCCGACCTGTTTCAATCGGGTCTATCGGCTTCTACCATTATAGTTCATTTGGCTGCAATTTCCAATTTTCATGAGGGTGTCCAAGATTCCTCTCTTATGTCCGATAAATTGTGCAAGACCTTCCTAAAAGGTGTGAATCATCTGAAGCCACCTTTTAGAGAACCTATTCAACCATGGGATTTATCATTAGTTCTACAAGCTCTGACGATGGCACCTTTCGAACCAGCCTCTTCTTGCGACCTCAAGTATTTGTCATGGAAAACCTTGTTTTTGGTCGCTATTACTTCTGCCGGACCCATTTCTGAACTTCAAGCTTTATGTATCAAGAGTCCATACTTGATGTTTCATAGAGATAGAGTGTCTCTGAGAACTAATCCGTCATTTCTGCCTAAAGTGATATCTGAAATGTCCATGAATCAAGCCATTGAATTGCCAGTTTTCTTTCCCAACCATTCAAACAGAGGAGAATATTGCCTACATACCCTAGATATGCACAGGCAAATTTGTTTTTACTTAAACAGGACTAAACCCTTTCATAAATCTGACCAGTTATTTTTGGCCTTTTCTGGATCTAGATTAGGATCTGCTGTTGCTAAGGTCACATTAGCTAGATGGTTGAAGGACTGTGTGACCTTTATTTACACACAATGTAATATCTCGTTGCCTACTACCATGAAAGCTCATTCAACAAGGTCGGTGTCATCTTCTGCTGTCTTCCATGCCAGAGCTTCTTTACATGACATCTGTGCAGCTGCAACTTGGGCTATGCCTCATACCTTCATCAATCATTACAAATTGGATTTGGCCTCCAGGGGAAGAGCATCTTTCTGTTCTATGGTGCTCAGGAATGTCCTTCCATGAGAGCCTCCCAGGAACAGAGGTAGCTGGGGACTCTGTCCCATGCATAAGGAATGACAGAGGATTAACAATATCAGATAAAGAAGTTATGTCTTACCATAACATTCCATCTGTATTGTTGATCCTCGTTCAGTCATTACGACCCTCCCTCCTTCCCCCCTCCTGTGGTTTCTTGTGGATCTCACCATCCGGTTCTTTTAGGTTATTTGACCAGAGGTAGCCTCTACCTTCTTTAACTTGCAAACTCAATCTGAGGTAACAGGGAGAGGGGAATTGTGGGTAAGAGTTTAGTTTGAGAGTTTGAACCTGATGCGAGCTTGGAAAATGGCCGGCTCGGTTCTGAGCTCGGAACCGATACCCATGCATAATGACTGAACGAGGATCAGCAATACAGATGGAACGGTATGGTAAGACATAACTTCTTTTACTTGAGCAGTCTGCTATTCAGCCAACCTTTTCTTCATTTTGACCTCTGAGTTTTGCAGTTTTATCACATCATCTGAGTATCTGTTTAAAGTGTTTACCATTTTTTCCAGTCTTTTGCTGTTTGAGTTGATATACTCCATCATTATTTTGCTTATTTTAACCAGGTCTGTGTACAGTTGTCTTATACTTTCCTCTAGGTTACTGGCAGTCATGTCTGAAGCTTGCACTGCTTTTTTGCTGAACAGCTGCAGTAATTTTTCCAGTCAATGTTTTTCCTCACCTTTTGTAGCTGATTTTCTTTCAAGTCCTCTGTATTCCAGGGAGCACTTCCTAACCAGTTACTGAAATTTACGCAGAAACACAAATGTCCACTGGCCTTTTCTGCTGAGTTACTGTTTTCACAGTGGGAGAGATAGAATTAATCTGTTACTCAACGTGAAGCCATCTGGGAAGTCCATCATTTGGCAGTCATCTGATACCAAACTGCTATGCCCCTTCTGCTACCTTGTAATGCCAAATAAAATAGTCCTTTCTTGTCTTCCACTTTTTTCTGATTAATTTTAAATGCTTGCTTTAATTTAGATGAATTTCTTGCAGTAAGCAAATGGCAGCCTAAATTGAAAAATATGTCTCCTTTTCTGTATGTCTACCAACCCATTTACATTCCATGTTAGGAGTCTAAACTCCTTTTGTTTGATATTATTTATAATCTCTCATATTTTATGTATGCAAACTCCAGCAACCCTTTTTGTATTACTCTTCTCCCATCAGTCTTAAATTGTAGTTATCTGCTTGGCTTTAACTTTGCACCCTGGATTGCAACCCTTTCACCATTCTTTCTGACCAAGTTGAAATTCTTAACAGTAAAGAACAAACAATCAATAATATAACAGTTTAACAAACAAGAACAAGTAAACATATTAAAAATAACTATTCGCAACATCTCAGCAACTGAGCAATAAGTGCTCATAGTATCTAACAATAGCAGCTGAATTTAACAGTTTGTGTGGTTTGATAAGCTCTGCTTCCCTTTCTAATCCCCTAGATGTATGATTTTTTGCCATTTCTGAGCAGTACATAATAATTTTCCATACCATATATCCTTGTGTACTTCAAATTGTGATTGTATCTGATGTTTTGCTGTCAGATTTCAATAGGGTGAAATCATTCTTACTAATACACTTTTTCAAATGTTTGTGGACTCAGTTGCTCCCTTCTCATTATATCTCATCCACACCCCAAGTATTGTATACAATTCAAAACCAAAACAGTTATTATTATGTCATGTTCAAAGTTCTGTAATATGAAGTCCATAGTTAAACCAAAATGTCCAAAGGTATTTCCACAATAAGCACTGAAACTTGGACAGTCTGCCTCGTACTAGGTCTGAATGTATATATAGTCACTAGTCTGCCATTGTCTTTATCTAGTGAGGATAAGAGATCTGATGTCTCGCAGTTTCTGACAGTAACCAAAGCTATTGAATTTATAATACTTAAATTTCATGCAAGGACTATTCCTACATTTATTACTAGCACAATAACTGTCTCTAGGATTTTACTCTTTAGTCCTCTAATTTAATGCGGCCTACCTATTATCTTAGTTGCATCTTGTTTCTTGCATTACAAGAGTTTTAATATTACGTCTATTTACCTGTCCCATGCTTAAATTGTCTTTATTGGTTTCCTTTAATCACCTTGTGACTATAAGCTGATTTATATGAAGCAGTCAGTCTCTATCTGCTAAAGGTGTTAGGCAAAAATCAAAAATTATGCCTTCTTTTGGGAAAGTTTGTTAACAGATCCTTTATCGTTCCACTCACCCCGTGATGAAGATCTCTCTGCTGGTCATTAGCTGATTGTTTGGACAGGTCTGTCGCTCACTGCTCAGAGAAAGTAACCACCTCTTGTGAGTCCATAAATCTAAGTCTGGTAGATTATTTTAAATCTAAGGTGTTGCTTGCAAAACTTAATTTCAGGGACAAATTGAGCTCTTTTCCTCATAGTATTCATGGAGAAATCATTGATGATGAATATACTGGTGCCTGCAACAGTACATGCCTTCTCTGTTTCCACAGTATCTATAGTACCTTCTTTGTGATGTAAAACTGCAACCTTGCAATAATGTGCCACAGTTTATTATGAGTGGTTTGTATTTGGATCCTATGTGCTCTTTCTCTTTGAATGGAGTCCTCTAGGATCCCAGACTATCCTGTAAGGTGCAATAGGGCACAGTCCCAGCCTTCCAATCTCTCTGGAACGTCGATCAGCCTAATGTTTTTATGGCATATTCTGTCCTCCATTTTAGCCTGCTTCTCTATTGTTTTCAACAGCTTAACTTCCAGATCCATTAATTTCCCTGTCAATGAGCCATTTTCTTTCTGAAGCACTATAATGGCATCAGATTGTTCAGAGAGACACTAGTCAATATCTTCATTTCATTTTGTTGGATTGTCCATGAATTAATCCATTTTTGTGTTCATCTTCTGAAGTTCTGTGAGAATTAGTTGGAAGGGATCTGCATTATTACTTTGATCTCCCACATCCATATCGCTGTTTTCCTTTGATCTTTACTAGCTACCAGTGATCTTTACCAGCTACCGTTGTCAGTTCTGCCATACTCCTAGTAGTCAAATCTTGCTCCAAGGAGAATACTAATTTTTGTGGACCACTTGCACCTTTTTTTCTTCCTGAACTGCTGCATTCATATTTTAGACCTCTAAAGATACCGCTCACATGTTATCCTGTTTCTGCTTTTTTTTTAGCAAACACCTTTTTGAAGTGATTTTAACAGAGCTTGTGAAACCATGTTTTTTCTAGTTTCCTGCCATACTAGACACCAGATACAGATTTTGATGCCAAATTTGGAGAGATACTGTAAATTATGAGACAGAGGGGATCTTGGCCAGCTGACGCCACCTTTCTAAACAAAGAAATCTTTCAGGAGGCCTAAAAGTAACCTCATGACTAATTGTAACATATGTGGTTTACCTCCAAAAGACAGTACCAGTTCCGCACTCCTCCAGCGTACCATGAATGGCTTCACTGTTCACAAAAAACAGTTGCAAAACACTTTTAGAACACTGTATAACAGTTACCAAACATCCAGTATGCCAGTATAACAAATGTAAAAACGTATTTATTCAGATCTTAGCGCTTTTGTCTTTACAGATTAAATATACTTAATTTGAGATACAGACAACAGGAAACATGCCATTTAAGTTTCATAGTTTCATAGTATAGTACTAGGCTATCTGCCCTGGGGCATTTGTAAGCCTAGCCATAGTGATGTGGCTTTTGCCACCCCATGAAATGGTACAAAAATGTACAGAATAAATTTAGAATACTGTGCCTCTGTCTAGTAGTGACACAATGAAGGTCCCCTTATATAATAGAATTAGTTTACTGTGCCCCTGTCTAGCAGTGACACAGATGTGACCCCTGGGGTAAACTTACGATCTCCCATCCACTCATCAAGATTTCTCTTGAAGAGAGTCAGTGAGGGGCTCTGCCTAATACGAACTGGGATCTTGTTCCAAAGCATGGGAAGCCTCTGGGTTATGAATCTATCCCTCCAGCATGTCCTATTCATCCTTGTGCCGAGGTTTAAGTCTTTAGCTCTCGTAGTCCTGATGGATTTGGATTTTTTGAGGTGGAGCATGTCCATCAGATCCTGATTGGACATGGCCTTGTACGTCAGGCAGAGATCATCTCTGAGCAGGCGGTATGCTACTGAATAGAGCTGAAGTTTCTTTAGTCTGGCAGAATAAGACATATGTTGGAGACCCTTGATCCTCTTGGTGAGGTACTTTTGTGGTCTCTCCAGCTTTTGAAAATGCCGGGTGAGGTACATACCAAATGGGGCATTGTACTCAATCATGGGTCTGATGAGGGAGGAGTATAGGGGTACAATGACATCCTTGGATCTGGATGTGAATCCCTTCATGATGAGGTGTGCAAGGTAGAATGTTTTTCTAACCACTTTGGCAACGTGGGTGTCAAATGAGAGGTCGCTGTCGACTTGGGTCCCTAGGTCTCTGATTACTTTTTCTGTACTCAGTGGGTTGCTGTCTATGTGATAATTTGTGGGTACTTTGTTTTTCCCCAAAGGGGATGACTATACATTTTTTGGAAATTAGTTTAAGGCCATGACTCCGGCACCAGTTGTCTGTTTCTGTGAGGCCTTTTTGTAGGATGTATGTGTCCGCTGGTGTATCGACTATGGCGCCTAGTTTGCAGTCATCTGCGAACTTTGTCAGCCACAGCCCTCCCATGTTTGCTTTAACATCTGAGAAATAAATGCTGAACAAGAGGGGTCCCAGGACAGATCCCTGTGGGACACCACTTGTGACTGGCTTTGAGTCTGACATTGCTCCAGAGATTTTAACTTTATGGGTTCTGTCCTTTAGCCAGTTTGCAACCCATCTAGTGACATAAGGGTTTACGTTTAAGCTGTTGAGCTTGTCTGTGATGCCTGAGTGGGGTATTGTGTCGAAGGCCTTAGCCAAGTCCAGGTAGGCTGTATGGACTGCTTTGCCCTCATCAATGGCTCTAGTGACTGTTTCGAAAAAGTCAACCAGGTTTAAAAGGCAGGATCTGCCCTTTACAAAGCCGAACTGGGTGGGGTCAAGTGTCTGTAGGTCCCCTATGTCTCTGTTTATGAGTTCCATAATGATTCTTTCCATAGCTTTGCAGACCAGGCTGGTTAAGCTTATGGGGCGGTAGTTTCCAGGGTCTGTAGAGGCACCCCCTTTGTGGAGTGGGACCACTGTTGCTGTACGCCAGTGTTCAGGTACATATCCCGAAGTAAGGCTAAGGATAAATAGCATTTTTATGTGTGGGTTTAGCTCCTCTTGGAGTTCACGTAACACGCACCCCGAGATACCGTCAGGTCCCATTGATGCTGTGTTTTTTGCTTTGTTTAGGGCAGTTCTCACTTGGACATCTGAGATGACAAGGAGATTACATTCAGCTGGGTTAAGTATTTCTTCTTTTGGGGGTGAGGGAGGGGAGAAATTTGCACTGAACCTGTCAGCCAGAATGTTGGCAATATCTGTGGGTTCAGTGTATGTTTTGTTGGTGTGAACCAACTCTGAGCATATCTGAGGGTATCCGCCCAGGTTTCTAACATAGCTGAAGAAGGCTTTGTGGTTATCTTTAGTGTCCTTAGCGATTTTTCTCTCAAAGTTGGCCTTGGATGTTTTTATGAGAAAACGTAGTTTTCTGCTAATGTTGATCAGAGATGTCTTCCCTTCATGGGATTTTGCTCTGACGTGCAGTAGCTTCCTTCTTTTGTTATACAATTTGTTAATGGCTGAGGTCCACCAGACAGGACGCTTGCCTTTGGTGGAGAGGGACTTGGATTTATTTGGGATTGCATGATCCATGCATTCTTGGAGATGTCCATAGAAAGCATTTGTGAAGGATTCGGCATTGTGGGATGTGGAATCCACTGGCACAGTGGGCTTAAAGGATACCATCTCAGTCTTAAGAAGAGTGAAGTCTGCTTTTGAGAAGTTTTTCACTGTGGTCTTTTGTGCTGGGGTGGAGGTGGGATATGTATATCCAGGGTGATTAGTTTGTGGTCAGATCTCACTAGTGAGGGGTATACTTCTGGTGTGGAGCATTTTGTCCCCATGTTTGTGATGATCAGGTCTAGTATATTATCTCCCCTAGTGGGAGAGGTGACTAGTTGTTCCAATGCATTTGAATTTATGAATTCCAGGAACCTTTGGTCTAGGGTATTAGGGCTAGAATAATGTACCCAATCTATGTTTGGGTAGTTGAAGTCTCCCAGTATGATGGTATTTTGTGATACATTCATATCCTCCAATGTCTTCAGGAAGGCTGAGTGGGGTTCTTGAGATTGGGAGGGTGGTCTGTAACATGCTACCAGTTGTATAGCAGTTTTGCCTATGGTTAGTTGCATCTGTATGGTCTCTGATGCTTCATGTGTTGCTACTAACTTGGAGGTGTGGGTGTCCTTGATGAATATGGACACTCCCCCTCCCTTTGTGGTTCGACCCGGGTTTTGGGGCCGAAAAGCATGATACGAGGTATAGCCTGGTAGTGCTGGGGTGCTCTCAGGAGCCTTGAACCAGGTTTCAGTTACTGCACCGACGTCAGTGTTCTCCATGCTGAGGAGTGTATCAAGTGCCTGCATCTTGAGATTTAGACTTCTGGCGTTGAGCAGCATTGCCCTCAGTTTTTTTCCATTTTTGTTTTCTAAGGAGGTGGGTTTGTCTTTTGAGCCTTGCCTAAAAAAGGCACTATGGGGGTGGCAAGAGCCTGAGCCAATATCCGGAAGCCCAGTGGTGACAGGTGTAAGCCATCCCTTGCGAAGCAGCGTGGCTTGTCCAACATGTCATCCCAGGCAGACAGACATTGGATCCCCTTAGAATGACACCAGTACTTGAGCCAATTATTAAAGCTGATTACTAGATAAATATTTTAAAACAACCAGCCAGAGAGCCAGTTTAATTTACAAGTCAATTATAAAACTCTTGAATAAACCAAACCTCCATCACACAAGACTTTATAAAAATATTTTGTTTTAATTGTATTTTAATAGTCTTCTATAAAGTCATATGAAAGATAAATAGTATAAAGCCAGTAAGCTCGTAACCAGAATAATAGTATATTTTAGTCGCTAATCTAATTTTTCATCTATTTGCATCAGTATACAATACAATGATATCATGTTATTTAAACTGGGCTTGTTGGTAGTGTTTAAACGTAGCTGCCATATTATTTATTTTTGCTCCAGCATTAATTTACTATTCTCACCCCTTTCAGATATATTAACTTTGTCAATAATAAAAATGTAATTTTTTTTAAATCAGGGCAGGAAAGTGAATGCTTGTATACAGCATTAGATTGCCTCCCTTTTGTAATTTCATATACGTTTGTATATTATTTCTTTTAAAGCCAGTGTTGTTTTACCAGTATAAAAAGACAAATATTTAATATAGTTTGCCAGGTAAACAACCATTTTTGATTTACATTTGTACCTACCTGGACATATTAAAGTTTTTGAATACCCCTCAACTATTGCTTATGGTCCATAATTGTTATATCTATAGTACTTACAACAGCCACATTTCATCTTCTTAGAGCATTTAGTGTTGTCCAGTCTTGTGTAATTTTTCTCAAAAATGTTTTTTAGGTTTTCATCTTTTTTATGTCACCTTAGGGTACATTCCCAACTGTTCTTTATAATCAAAGGGAAGTATAATCTCCCATGTACGTTTTAAAATATTCTTGAGCATAACTGCTTGTTTATTATATTCAGTAGTCAGTGACCCCATTTTTTTCTTTTGCATTTTTGTTACTCTTATTAAAAGATTTCAATTCTATGTTTGATTTAACATTCATATTTGAGCTATTACCCAAGATAGGGGCAAATCTTTCTTTCATATTCTCCTCATTAATTCCCAGTATTAATGACATAGGGTAATCTCTTTCATGGAACATATTTATTAACTTATCTAGCTCCTCCATAAATATTTTGTCTGCTGAAACTTACCTTGAATGGCGGACCATCTGACTTTTTACAGTGTTTCTCTTCTGAAAGTAAGGGTGGCAACTGTTGTAATGCAAATAATGAGTTTAAGAAAGTTTCCTTACGATATATGTTGGAAACATATCTCTTCTTCTGGATATTCTTTGAAATAGTAATGTTTAAATAGCTAATCTTTTCCATATCAAATGTATATATAAACGTCAAAAAGGAGCTTGAGCTGTTCACCTCAGTAATAAAATTAAGGAAAGATGTATTATCATCTGTTCAAAAAATTAATATAGCGTCCAAAAATCTTAAATATCGAAACACATTGCTAAAATATGTGGAACTAAATACTTTGTCTTATTCCCAGTCAGCTGATGCTAAGTTTATATATGTGGGGGCACATCTAGATCCCATCATCACTCCTGTTGATTGGTGATAATATTCCCCATCAAATTAGATGTAATTATTCATAAGCACCAATTCTAGAAATTCTTGAATGATTAATATGTTTCTGACTTTTTATTGTCTCTCAGTAGCATATTTTGAAAATATTATATCCCTATTTCATGGAGTGTTACTGAAAATAAGTTAATTACATAAATTTTACCTTATAGAAACAAGTTGCAGGGTTTGACTCACACATGAGGTAATTGTCTAGGCTTAAAATGGCCCACAAGGGCAGTTAGCCTAGTACTAATCTATCAACCTTTAAATTGTTAGAAATAATATATTTTCCTTAAAGGAAGTATCATTCAAGAGTTCTAGCAAATGCTAAGAATCTCATATAATATGAGTTTCCTTCCCTATTAATTCCTTACACTGTAGATCTACATATATTGCCAGTGGTTCTGTTTTCGATCTACTAGCTGCCACTATAGGTTTAAGGGGAGGGTTATGTATATTTTTATGGACTTTCGGTATTCCGAATTTTGCTGGAATTACTGGTTTATCCACTTTAATAAAATCTAAAGTGTCCCTTGAAATGGATTCTTGGCAAAACAAATCATATAAACTATAGTCTATTTTTGCATATGCCATGTTGACCTCAGTTTTAGAAACGTATATTATGTGGCTGTAGCATTCAAAATTTCCAACATATATCCAGTAGTCCATAATTACGACACCTTGACCTTTATCGGGTTTCATAACCCTAACGTTTTTGGTACCTGTTATGTATTTTATTACCTCCCGTTACACCACTGGTAAATTGTCAGTGGACAGGTTTGAGTGTTTAAGTAGTAGTCTAAATTTGTTTTCACACACTCTTTCAAAAACAGAAACAAGTGAGGAGTGTGGAAGTGGTTTTGCCATTTGGAGGAGGCCTATAAGTCCTGTCCCTCAACAGTCTGTGTTGTCCTACACCTGAGCAAACAAACTAGTAGACAAGGTGGGCAACAAAGCATAGAAGGAACCCAATGTCACCAAGCCGGTATCCCAGAAACCTGAAAGAGTGCTGCAGATCCCCAAGAACAGACAGCACTGGAGTAAAGACCCTCTTGTGGACTCTCTAGTTGTCATCACTGCCACCAAGAAGAATGTCCCAGAGGATAAATAGGCTATCCATCCTCCAAGCAAGGAATCAAGGATGATGGATAGGTTAGGGAATTACATATATGCATCAGGGACATCCTCCATAAGAGCACTGAAATATGTGGTGCTTATGACTAGGTTTCAGAGAAAATTGGCAGAAAAAACTGCAGATGTTTTGGAGTAGTTGCCTGTAGGTTAAGTCAGGACCCAATTAGAAACCCAAGTGGTGATCATAACATCTGTTTCATCTCTAACCATCTGTATGATATATAATGCTACAGGTGGTACCTTTTAAGCAGTGGTCTCAGGTCTAGCCATTAGAAGATAGGTCTGGCTACATCTGACATATTTTGTGGATCATTTCAAGGTGGTGTTAATCAATGCTCCTTTGTACAGCTTCTACTTATTTGGGCAAAAGTTGAGAGAAAAAAACTGTTGTAGTGTGAGCAGGATGGCAAAACATTCCGTTGTTGGGAGTCAGTCTTTCTGCATGTCAAAGATCTTTCCAAAGAAATCACAAAAGTACCAAGAACAGCTTTGGTTTTATAGATCCCAGCAGTCTCAAAACAAATAATGGTATAAGAAGAGTTGCCAAGGCAGAGGAGAATTGCAGTCACACTACTGCCCCAGAGGCAGAGGTGGACCGAACCATCAGAATTATAGGGTAGCTTTCTGAGGCTCTGAACAGTTGCCTGACTGTCCCACTCTAGCAGTTGGTGGAAGACTTTCCCTCCACCTCAACTCTTGATTGGTCATCATGCCAGATAAGTAAATAAGGGATATATCCTGAGCTTACTTTATTCCCTTCATAGAGACACCCAGGTGTATGCTCTCTCATTTACCAACAGCTCCAGCCTGTCAAATGAGGGCTGCAAAACTGGAGGTAGTATCTCTCCTTCAAAAGGAGTCATCCAAGAGGTCCTACCAGGACAGAACAGAAACGTTTGGATTCCATTCCATGTTCTGCTTGGTGCCGAGAAAGAAGCTGGACCTCAGACCTATTATCAATCTGTCAATTAAATCAATATGTGAAAGAGTCATTCCAGATAGTTATGATGCAATCATGCAGGAGGGAGACTGGGTGTGTTCTATGAACTTCCAAGATGCATACCTACATATTAAAGTAGTGAAAGCTTTAAGGATTGTTCCTATACTTCCAGATGGGAGGAGGTCATCTTCAGTTTAGTGTCCTGACATTTGGTCTCATCACAGCCCCTGGGTGTTTACCAATTGTATGACCCATGTCACAACTCACATGTGATTGCTAGGGGTAAAAGTTTTCCACTAGCTTGGCAAATGGCTCACTGTAGCCCCAACTATGGAATTACTGTTTATAGCAAGACAGTACTTAACTCCAGATGTATCTGACTTGGGGGTAAGGTCAGTGTGGCTAAATCCCAGATCTGATGTCATTTTCATTCATTCCTCAATGAATGGTTTCAGATCTGACCATCGGATCTGACTTGGCCACTTTCTTTAGATTCTAGGATCCAACTTTAGAGCTACTGCCTTAACCATAATGATCACTGAATTACCTCAGATCTCATTTCCTGCTCTTTGAGATTGGTTGGGAGTATGACTGCTTGTGTTCTAGTAGGGTATTTGTTTTTCAATATATTTCTATATTTTTTTGTGTGGCATCTAAATATATATCTTTAAACTCCCTTATCTCTTTATATATTACCATTTTCCTACCATAAGGTACTCTAGGCTTACCATTGCTGGCACTTTTCCTTTCTTTACCACAGCCTGAGGTATTCCTTTTCTACAATAGTTGGTAGTAACTCTTTTCTGTCCCTTTTTTCTTATCTACTAAAAAAATGTTTTTTCTCTTGTTGCGTTAGTTTTCAGTCAAGTTTACCTTTAATTGTTTTCTGGTGGTGAATTTTGAGTTTTCATTATGGCTGACAAGTCTACTGGCTTTAAAAAGTGCACTTCCTGTGGGCATAAGATCCCAAACTCTAATGGCCACAGGGAGGGTGTGTACTTTTTGGGGCCTGCACATATGGACACCAGCTGCTCCATTTGTGTGGCTTTTAATTTAAGGGTTATTTCTGTCCACAGGAAAAATTTGATACTTAAAGGGCTTCTTCTGACTTAACCTCCTTCTGCTGATACATCTTCTTCAGGGGCTCAAACCCCTATCAGAAGACTAAAAAGACTAAGGAGCATAGGAAATGCTCCTCACTCTGTACCTTCCTCTCAACCTCTTGTGAAGGTACCTAAAAACCTTGGATCCAAAAGCCTTGGATCTAATACCTGCTGGCACCAAGTCTCCTCAGCTCCATTCAACAAGATTTTCCACTGAGACGGTCTCTCCTAGACTAAGATCTCCCTTCCTTCAGGATACCCCAAAAAAGTTGTCCAGGCCACTTTCCACTTCATGAATACAACAAGAAAGTCCCAAAATTATGAAAATATGACAAAAAGGCCACTAAAACATATAAAAATCACCAGCTTGCACTCTTTTAACAAGAATGTCTCAAGTCTGTAGCGCTTCAGTAAGAAATGCCTTCTAGGAGCACATCAGTAAGAAAAAAACAGTGCCATTTTATACAAACATGAACTATCAATTATAAAACACTTACCTAATTAATTAATATCAAAACATTACATACTGTATTTCTCTTGTAAACGATCATATCAAAAGTTTCCATGAACTTTCAGTGTTAAGTCCACAAGGCCTTAAAGTATTGTATTTTAAAATATAAATGCTTTCTTTATATAGCAAATGATGTTTATTCTTAAACTCAGAGTTGCCAACACCCCAATTAACTTGTTCTAGGATGCTGGCTTGCAGAGAGTCTAGGTTGCTGTTGTGAAACAATTAAAAATGCATGACAACAGGACTAGCAACTTTTTCCATTTTTATGCCTCTAATGTGCTCCTGCAGTCTCAGTTTAAAACATCTCTTAGTTTCACCTATATAAAAGAGACTGCAGGAGCATCTAAGAACATAAATAACATTAGATGTTACACAAGTAAAATGTCCTTTAGGACTAAAGGGAACACCATTGATATAACTAAAATAATTAACAGCATATTTGCATACTGAGCATCTAGTACAACCACTAGTGCCCAGTATACCTAAAGTGCTGCATAGGTTCATAAGTTAGTACTAGGCTAACTGTCCCTGTGAGCCATTTTAAGCCTAGCCAGTTATCCCTTGTGAGACTCAAACCCTGCACCTTGTGTTTGTAAGACAAGACAAGCATCTGAGAACATAAATAACATTAGATGTTACACAAGTAAAATGTCCTTTAGGACTAAAGGGAACACCACTGATATAACTAAAATAATTAACAGCATATTTGCATACTGAGCATCTAGTACAACCACTAGTGCCCAGTATACCTAAAGTGCTGCATAGGTTCATAAGTTAGTACTAGGCTAACTGTCCCTGTGAGCCATTTTAAGCCTAGCCAGTTATCCCTTGTGAGACTCAAACCCTGCACCTTGTGTTTGTAAGACAAACACCTTAGCCATTAAGCCACCCTCCCAACCCCCCCCCCCATAACTTATCCGCTGGCTTAACAAATTTACTGTGTACAGTAATGTCCTGTATGTTCCTACCTCTTGTGTATGAAAATATAGGAAATCTGCATAATGTATCACAAAATATTTTGAATTTAAATAAAAATGACCAAAAATGCTTGATTATCTTAACTTGTTCATGAGAAATAACTATATACATTTGCCTGACTTCTAACTTATCTTGCTTAGTATTGCTGCCAGTATATCTTCTGTAGTGTTTCATAACAGAGGTACTGGCTGCTGACAAATTATTCTGTACCAATAGATATTTTTTTTAGTTTAACCAGTGCCTGCTGGATATCTTTCATGAAATATCCCCTTCTCAAGAACATATTTAAAGAAGTACACATTTCCTTGTATAATTCCTTTTCATCAATACATAGTCTATAGACTCTCACTTTCCACTTCATCTTTGGTTAGTCCTCCCGGAGTCTCTCTGAGTCAGAAGTGGATAGGATGATGAGAGGTTCCTCAGAGCACATATGCAGATGGGGGATCAGTCAGTTTCATCTCCCGTCAGATCCAATCTGTACATGCTCCTTCTCTGATCTGACCGGTTGTTTCGGAGTCCTTTGATCTGAGTAGCCTGAGAGTTGAACCATTGGATCTGAAGGCTCCTGGTGTCCTCATCTCCGATGACTACCCTGACCCGATCGACTCTGACTCTGTTGAAGCATGATGGCTCTTGGAGCTGAAGCATCAGTGCCAGATCCGCAGATCTGAGGGGTTGACCTCAACTCCGAAGTGTTTGGAGGCATCACTTCCTTTTGGAGCTTCAGCACTGGATAGCTCAGCTTGGACTCCCTCTTCAGATCAGAGGGTTTGGGGCCATGGGGGTTGTCTGATTCGAGAGTTTCAGCTAAGGTAGAATTGCCCTCAGTGTCTCCTGAGTCTTTGGCCTTCAAGATGGTAGAGAAAGTATTGTCTATACGTAGATGGGCTTCAACTCTTCTTTCTTTGGATCTGTAACTCCAACCTCCTTTGTAACCTGTGTCTGAGTTCTCTCATCCTACTCCTCAGGGACAGCCATCCCAGATGAGCTTCCAGGCAGTTTCCACTAGGGAACTTCCCATCTCTTCCAACACTTCCCCAGACCATCCCACTGAGGAGGTCCCTCGGAAGAGGTTGTGCAAGAGGAGGCACCTGGATTCCCCACAGGAGTCCCTCACAGAGGACACTGATTTTGATGAGGGGGAAGGGTCCCCTAGAACTCCACCTGAAGATGTCTCATTCCGCAGCATATTAGAGATCCTTCACCAAAAAGGTGGGTGGTCTGCTCAAAACCCTTTCCAAAAGGAATCAGTGTTTTTGGAAGCTTTTGGGGCTGGATCATCTACTTCTTGTGTTATACTGCATGATGATGAGCTGATAGAATGGTCTCCTGCAGAGCATGGAAGGAACTGGACTCCGTAGAACCAATCCCTAAGCACCTGGACAAGATCCTTAGTGCCCCATCAGACAGGCTACATGGACATGGGGAAGAGAGAGATTTGATGTGGTGCAATATTTATGCAAAGTCGAAGGCCAAATTATTCAGTACAAAAAAGGCAGCCCCAAAGATATTCAAAGAGAAATACAGGCAAAGGTATCCAGATATGGAAAATTTCATAATAAAAAATAATATTACAAAGAGGAATTGTAAAAAAGATGATTAGTAAAATAGAAGTTAAAAAAATAGAGGTCAAAGTTATGGAATGCCTGCGAAGTGAAGAATTTGGTGTAGAAGGTCTAACGCAAGTTACATCACAGCATGATGGAATGAGTCCCCAAAGTAAGGAGAAACAGGAAGATCAGAAGACATCTGATGAAGAAATATGAACATGGGAAAGAAAGAGATTTAATATGGTGTAATATTTATGCAAAGGTGAAGCAAAACTAATCAATACAAAAAGAGCAGCACCAAAGTTATTTAAAGAGAAATACAGGCAAAGGAATCTGGACATGGAAAACTTTACAATACAAAAAAATAAGAAGACAAAGAGGAAAAGTCAAAAAGAAGGTTAGTAACAGAGAAGTTAAAGAAATAGTGACAGGTTATGGATTATCTGCGAAGTGAAGGATTCAGTGTAGAAAATGTAACTCAGAAAACACCACAGCAGGATAGAGCAATGGGCATCTAAATTAAGAAGAAACCAGTGGAATGGGAAGCAACAGGTCAGTTGCCATCTAAAGATATTTTGGAGCCTTTCACAGGAAACCGGTGTAAACATTCACTTAGAGCTGGACAGCAAGGGAAGGAACAGGAAACCTGTGGCAACTCTGATGCAGTCAGTGTTGAGGAGTGATAGACCAGTGAGTTCCCATATGACAGAGCAACAGATGACACAGGATGAAATTGAAGAGAATGTAACACAGGAAAATGGTATAGAACTTTCTATAGACTGCCCACAGGAAATGGAGAACAAAAAATGTGCCCTCAGTTTAGAAGAAAATGAGCTAAGAGAAGCGTTGCTTGATTTAATAGAGATAGACATGTGTGTGTGCCTTCTGTGAAAGGTTGGGTGCCGGGCTGGCAACTCGACACTGTAAAACTCCACTGCCAATCATGAACGGACAAGGTGATCCACTGTGGCGACAACTAACTGGGAAAAGCCGAAAGAAGAAGAAGACAGACATATTAAGGTCAATAAAAGAAATACACTGCAGAAGGTGAATAAAACCCCAAAAGTTAGAAGTTTGATAAAACAAATGAACACAGCAATTAGGTCTGTCCATAGAGATCTCTGCAATATAACAGAAGTAAACAGGATATATTACTCTGCAGCTAAATTAATAACAGATAAAATTTTACCACAAGACACAAGGTAGTAAGGGAAAGGAAAGGGAGAAATCGAATACCGTCGTGGAAGTATCGAATAGAGAAAACTATAAAGCAATTAAGACAAGGAGTGTCACTGTTAGAATAGTATTGAAGAGGGAACAGATCAACAAAAATACTCAGAAAGACAGACAAAATAAAAGCAATGTGCAGTACTATAACGGATCAGGATTTATCATGCACTATCACAAATAATAAACTAAAAATATCAGCACAGGCAGAAAAACATAGAAGATATACAGATAAATATAAAGGAAAAGTACAAAATAAACAATTTATTGATGACCCAAAAAAGTTTTATAGAGAATTGGGAAGCAAGGTAAAAAGAATTGAAAGACCACCAAAAAGAAGAAATGGATACATTTTGCAGAAGTATTTATGAAGATCCTGTGGAACATAACAAAGATGCTAAATGGATAGAAGAAGTCAAAGAAAAAAGAAGTTCCAAGGTACATGGTATGAAATGGAATGAAGTAACAGCCAGAGAGATTGAAACAAAGTTAATAAAAGCCTCTAACTGGAAAATTCCAGACCCAGATGCAGTACCTAACTTCTGTTTAAAGTATTAACATCTTTACATGAAGATTTAACTATGAGTAAGAAATATTTATATGCACAACCTGAACAGACACCAGTCTGGTTATCAAGAGGGAAAACAATGCACCTACTTAAGAGTGATCCTGCAAGCTACCCTAGAAATTATAGACCAGTAACTTGCCTTCTGACGACATATAAACTATGCACTGGAATTGATGCCAACAGAGTTTATAGAAATTTAAACGAAAACTCAATTATGGCAATAGAGCAAAAGGGCAATAAAAGCAAGTCATGTGGAACAAATGATCATTTGTTGTTAAATAAAGTCATAGTGGAGAACTGTAAAAAGGGGAAGAATCTAAGTATGGCATGGATTGACTAGAAAAAAGCATTTGACAGTATCCCACATTCATAGATAAAAAAGTGCTTAAAAATGTATTAGATATACCCTACAGTGATAAATTACACCACAGAGACCATGGAACATTGGCAGACCACTTTGCAGTTAAGCCATGGTAAAGGACAAATGATTGATATTCCAGGGTGACTCTGTCACCATTGCTGTTTTGCCTTGCCCTTAACCCATTAAGCTGTCTGCTGAACAGATTAGGCCATGGCTATAATAAAGCAACAAAGTGTAAAGACGTCTCATCTTCTCTTTGTCGATTTAAAACTGTATAGCTCATCAGATGAGGAACAGAAAGCACAAATGCAAATAGTCAAAACTTTTTCAGATGATATAAGAATGTCATTTGGTCTTGATAAATGTGCAAAAGCAATCTTTAAAGCAGGAAAGCTGCAGCACCAGGAGAACATCAGTTTGGAACAAGAATGTGATGTAAAAGAACTTGAGAAAGAGGGAGTGTATAAATATTTGAAAATTGATGAAGGATCAACAATAAAACATGAACAAATGCAAATAAAACTCAGTAAGGAATATTTTAGAAGACTTAAATTAATCCTGAAAACAGTGTTGACATCTAGGAAAAAAATTCCAGCCATAAACCAATTTGCTCCCTCGGTCCTAACTTACAGTTTTGGAGTGATTGACTGGTCCCAAAAGGTGCTGGATAGATTAGACAGGAAAACAAGAAGGATGCTGCATGATCATCAAATGATTTATAAAAATCAGTGCATACCAAGATTATATATTACCCTTTCCGAACGAGGGAAGGGCCTCCTTGAAATCGATTACATGCACAGATCTGCAGTCATGGCACTGCATACGTATTTGCTGACCTCACAAGACCCAAACATAGTGAAGGTTTTGAAACATGAGGAGAATAAATCTAAGATGACTTCCCCTCTAAGTCAGCAGAAGCATATCTGTGTCAAGTGGGAATGGAAATCATACCAGAAGTAGATAAAAATTATGCAGCAACTGAATCTGTCAAAAATCAAAAGAAAGAATATAAGGTGAAGGATCAGATGAGAATGCAAGAAATATGGAAAATGCATAAATACAGTTGCATTTATAGAAAACTCCTGGAAGAGCCTCGTTTTCATCAGGATTGAATGCAAGAATGGTTCAGGAGAGGCAAATTCAAACCAAATGATGAAAGGTTAATATTGGAGGCCCATAATAGTGGCCTATATACACATTGGTTTACAAAGTCCATTGAACATGTTGGAGAAACAGACAAATGTAGGTTTTGTAAAACAGAATTGGAAACAGTTGCACATCTTGTTTCTGGTTGTGACATATTAATGCCAGAAGGACTGTATACTGAAAGGCATAATAATGTGGCAAGACAGTTGCACTGGGGATTGTGCAAACATTATAATGCCGAAGTAGCTGAAAAAAAACACTGGAAACATCAGCCACAAAGCATCATAGAAAATGATGAAGTCTGCATCACATGGGATCACCCATTACCAACAGTTCAAAAGATAGATGCGAGAAAACTAGATATAGTGGTCCATGAAAAGAAGACAAGAGTAGCATTGATCATTGAAACTGCTATACCAAGTGAGTATAATGTCTTGCGTACAGAGAGGCATAAAGTCATAAAATATCAGGATTTGCAGGCAGAAATGAGAGCAATGTTGAAGAAAGATACCTAGACATTTCCAGTAGTAGTAGGAGCAAGAGGTCTTGTAATAAATAATCTTTCATCGTATTTAGATATGTTACCAGTACATGTAACTCCATACGAATTGCAGAAGGAGTTATTACTGGGAACATTGCGGGTACTGCAAACAGCACTTCTGTCTGATGTCAAAGACTGAAACAGTACTAATTTCATGAACTTTAATCATACTTTGACTTAGGAATGGGGCCCATTCCCATCATGGTATTAGAAACCCAAAAGATTTGTTGAAATTAAGACAAAGGGTGTTCCTGGACATGACATGGTCATTGTGGCAGCTACTAAAAAGGAGTTGGCTGAACAGAGCTCCTCTGTCCATTCCCCTAACAGGGAGTCTAGGGCATTGGACAGGCTTGGGAAGTGAATGTATGCATCAGGGACCTTCGCTTTATGGTCACTGAATTATTTGGCACATTTCACGAGGTTACAGAGAGAGTTAATCAAGGAACTCTCTAACTCTCCCCCAGTGTCCATGTCCGTAGAGGAACAAAAGTCTTTTTCTTTATGACTGGCCACCCTACAATCCATTACTAATGCATTCATGAGGTTAATCTCACATGCAGCTGAAGGTTCCTCATGAGCAGCTGGTTCAGGCATAGCCATTAGGAGATATGCCTGGATGCAGTTGTGTGATTTTGTGGAGCCTTTTAAGGCATCATTCATCAATGCTCCCTTTGATGGATCTTCCTTATTCGTACCAACAATTAAAAAGATGTTCTCCTACACTGAGAAGGATGGAAAGACTCTGTTTCCCGTGGGAATCTGCTTTTTCACCCACCAAAGAATCTTCTCCAGGAATCAATATGGTGGTAGGAAAGTGTGATTCAGAATGTCCCAAGGGTCTTCCCAAAAATCACATGGAGACTTCTCCCCTGGAGACAGAGGGGGAAATAACTATAATGGGAGATGCTGCCCTCATGGCAGAGGGAGTCTGCATAACAAAGGTTCTCGAAATTCTTTCTCAGACAGGCTTTTTCAATGCTTCTAAAAGGTTACGTGACTGTCCCTTTGTGGTGGCAGTCGGGAGGCTCTTAACCTTGCACCCAAAAGCCTGGATACCCATCACAAATGATTCTTGGGTATAAAGGATCATATCCAGAGGATATTTCATTCCCTTTTCCCAAGTCCCTCCACTGAAGAGAAAAAGTCTCCCCGATGTTAAAGCAGCTCTAGAAATTATAAAGTTGCTAGACAAAAAAATCATCCAAGAGGTTCCCCCAGAACAAAGAAGATCTGGAATTTACTCAAGGTTCTTTTTAGCACCAAAGATAACAGGGGACCTGAGACCCATTTTGGATCTCAGTTATTTGAACCGGTTTGTAAAGAATTAAAAGTTCCACATGGTCACAGTTCAGTCCATTTTGCTTGTCCTTCAGAAGGATGACTGGATGTGCTCTCTAGATCTTCAGGAAGTGTACTATCATGTAAAAATGAACAGACACACGCAAAGATATCTACGCTTCTGGCTGACAGCCAGTCATTATCAGTTCAGAGCCCTGCCCTTTGGTCTCACGGGACTGTATTAGAACATCGAAGTTTCAGAACTTAGAATGTTCTAATATCGAACCCTATTCAGCGTATACTGAAAATAGCAAAGCTGCAGAAAACCAAATTATTTTCCCAGGGGAAGAATTTGGTTGTCCGTTTCTGTTGCGTCGCTATTTTCAGCGCTGTGGTGGAACGTTACGGGTCGGGTTCAGGTAAGTGTGCGATTGTGTGGATGTGAGGGTTAGGGCTGGTTAGGTGAGTTAGGGTTAGGGCGCGGGTCAGGTAAGTGTGCGATTGTGTGGACATGAGGGTTAGGGCGGGGTAGGTGAGTTAGGGTTAGGGCGCGGGTGAGGTGAGTGTGTGATAGTGACGGACTTTAGGGTTAGGGTTTGGGTTAAGGTAAGTGGATAGTTAGTGGTATGTGTACAGTTTAGTGTAGGGTTAGATTTAAGATTTTAGGTGTATGTGTGTGGATTGCTGTTTGTTTGGTGTGCTTGTGTTGTGTGTATGTGTTTCAGAACAGCAATTTTTTTACCTAGGAAAAAATTTGCTGTTCTGAATTTTTGATGTTGTCAGCATTCGCTGAATTGGGTTAGATATTAGAACATTTGAAGTTCTGAAACTTCGATGTTCTAATATAGACCCAGTCTCACCATAGTCCCCAGGGTTTTCACTAAATATTTGGCAGTGGTAGCAGCTCATCTAAGACTGCATGGATTCAGAGTATTTTCATATTTAGATGACTGGCTGCTGCACCACACAGACCATGCATCTTCTAGAAAAGGCCAGAGATTACCTCCTGCTTCCATCTTAGTCTCTGTGGATTATGATAAACCTGGTAAAGTCCCAGCCTCAACCAGTTCAAGCCTTGGTGTTTTAAGGGCTTGTCTAGACACAGTCAAGTGCCTAGCTCTTTTGCCTCAAAACAGATTTATTATTCTGAAATTGCATGTCAGTCAGGTTCTTTTTCATCCCTCACCCCCATCAAGATTAATACTCAAAGCCCTTGGGTCGATGCCTGCTGCAAAAACTTTATTACCCAATGCTCATCTTCATATGGTAATTCTTCATTGGACTCTAGCAGTGCAATGGTCTTTTTATCGACAGCCTCTACAACATCCAATAAAATTATCTCAGGTTTGCAGAAAAAGTCTACTGTGGTGGATACATTCCAAAGAGATCCATCAAGGGTGCCCATTTGTCCGTCCTCCTCTGAAAGCCACATTGACCACGGATGCCTCCCAGTTAGGGAGGACATTATTTGGGATGGGTAGTTCAAGGCACGTGATTCCAAGAAGAGAACAGTTTGCACAGAACTTTTCTAGAGATGAGAGCAGTGCTTTTAGCGTTGTAGGCCCTTCAAAGCTCTCTTCCACTAGAAAGGATTGCTATTCCGACAGACAACATGTCAGTAGTCTGGCACGTCAATAAATGGGGGGAACCAGATCTTACTCTCTATGCCGAGAAGCAATAAGAGTTTGCCAATGGGCGATCTCCTCAAACAATTTTTTAGTAGCACCACACATACTGGGGAAATCCAAAATTTTAGTGGACAAGCTCAGCAGGAGCATCCTGACTCCTCATGAGTGGTCTCTGAATCAGTCAGTGGCAAAGTTGATCTTCCACAAATGGGGTCAACCATGCTGGGATCTGTTCGCCTCTCCCCTCAACAACAAATGTAGCAGGTTCTTTGCCCCTATTCACCCCCCTGGGACAGTCACTGAGAGATGCTATAGGCTATGTTTGGCCCTCCGAGCTCATTTATGCTTACCCTTCTTTACCATCAATACCCAAATTTCTTCAGAAAGCCAGTCAGTTGAAGAGCAAAGTATTTCTCATTGCCCCCTTTTGGCCTCAGCAAGTGTGGTTTCTGTTCCTATGGTCTCACCTAGTATGTCCTCCATGGACACTGGACCTCAGTCCAGGTCTCCTGTCTCACCCATCAGGGATGATTCATCCAGACATTGCAGGCCTCAAGCTGACTGCATGGTTTCTCCAATTCCAAAGATGGCTAGACATTTCAGGCTTTCCTCTCTAGGTCGTTATATCCGCTCTTTGTCCCACAAACCTTCAAAGAGCAAATGGAAAAGATTGTTTTGGTGGAGCATCAAAGAGACTTAGATACCTTTACTGCTCCAGTCCCAACTATTTTAGATTTCCTTGCCTGTATTTTTCATACTGGGGCAAGTTTTTCTACCACCAAAGTACAGATGTTATGTGATCCTATCTCGCCTACATTCTGTACTGATGGGTTCGGAGCCGATCCTCGGCTCCGACTCGGCACGCTATACTATAGAGCGAAGTCTCTAATTGGCTGAACTATCTTACATCCCAGGATGCACCACCACTACTTCCCCAGATCTCGTTTGCCGCTTGACAGCAATAGACGTGGTCTCAACTTGGCTGGGCTAAGTACTCTTTACTGACTAATTTTCTGTCAGAATTTTGCTAATTTTTCAACCAAAAGCTGTTTTAACAGCTACTATATGTTTTTTGAGGAGTTTGTGTGAGTTTGAAGTTTGTGTGGAATTTGTTGTTAGCGTTAGGTTCCCGCTTAAATCAGGGATTTCCTCGCGCTCTATTTCAAGAATTTTTTGTCACAAAAATTGTGTTTCTGGTATTTGTTCCTATTAAACGTCAAGGTTCCGTTTTAATTAGAGGGGCCTTGCCCTCGCGCTCTCTGAGCTGTGTTACAGTTTAGCCTATCCTGTTTAAATTAGAGGGATTTGGCATCTCTGTGCGGTAGTGTTTCTGATTTTTGGTTGTGTGTATTTGTAGTGATGTCGATGGAACATAGGCCTTCGGGGTTTAAAAAATGTACCAAGTGTGGGTACAAGATGTCAATCACAGATGATCACTCTCTATGTGTGTATTGCTTAGGCCCTAAGCACCTTCAAGAGTCGTGCAGTGTATGCCACGCTTTTTCTTCTCATGTCCTCCAAGAGAGGAAAAACAAATTGATATTGAAGGGGCTTATCTCCCCTTCTTTTGAGGAGGCTTTATCTTCTTCCCCCTCTCCTTCCAGGAAGAAGAAGTCTTCAGCTCCGACTAGTCAGTCGGAGCCGACAGCAAAGAAATCAAGGCAGACTTCTCCGTCGGCTCCACGGACTTCGGAGCCGAGGTCGGAACGGTCTGCCTCGATGCCTCCAGCCTCGACTCCTCTGTCTTCGGAGCCGAGCACTCGAACATCGAGAGGCGGGTCACCTTCTCCGGCTCCATTCATTTCGGAGCCGAGAAAGGTCGCTTGCTCAGACTCTTCTACCTCGGTGCCAAAGTCCCCGTCGGCTCCGAGGGAAATTACTGTGCTGTTGGAATCTCCCTCGGTGCCGATATTACTTGAGACTATTCAGAGCCGGTCCCCTAGTCTTTCGGAACCGGCGGAGAAGTCAACTCGGGCCCGATCGGTCTCTTCTCGGTCCTCGAGGATGTCCGATTCGGATATAGACAGGGTGCTTCAAAGGCTGTTCCAGTCTCCAGTTTTCCAAAAGTTAGTCTCGGCTCCAGCCCAGTCGGCTCTGGAGCCGATTGTCCACCCTGTTGTATTGGTTCCTCCTCCAACAGCCTCGGCACCGTTGGAGTCGGTGCTGGTGGAGCCAGTGGAGGTTCTCGGGTCGGCCCCGACCCTTACTCCAACCCCGACCTTCGGGTCGGAGTTCGGTACACGGACCTCCTCGGTCGGCCCCGGGGGTGACGCTTCGGGTCCGATGCTTTCGGTTCCGAGCCTCCCTCTCGGTGCGTCGGCTGCGGGAGTGCCTTCTACTGTTGTGGCCTCGGGGGCCGGACCTTCCCAGGACTCGGGGGGGGGGTCCGGCTTTCAGGGCCATGAGGAGTGCTTTAGCCAAATCTTCCTTGGCTACCTCCACCATCTCTCCGGCACCTTCCCTTGGCATGGAGACTTGTTCCTTTGTTGTCCCCCTGTCTCACGACAGTGGAGCCCTGGGGCCTGAGGTCACCCCCATTGGGGATTCCTCCCTTCCTGGGGGTCCTTCTGAGGCTTCTTCAGAGGAACCTCCCAGGAAGAGACAGTGTAAGAGGAAGCACGTCGACTCGCCTGATGAGTCTCTCACCTCGGACACCGACCTCGATGATGTGGAGAGGTCCCACAAGTCGTCCTCGGATGATGTCTCCTTTGTGGACATCTTAGAAATCCTCAAGCAACGAGGCGACTGGCAGTCCAAACCCCCTTCCGCTGAGGAGTCGGTATTCCTCAAGGCCTTCGGGGCTCAGCCTTCCGCCTCCTGGGTGTCTCCACCCTTCGATGAGCTCCTGGATTTGATCTCTCGAAGGGCGTGGGAGCACCCGGATTCTGTGGAACCGGTGCCAGCTCGCCCGAATAAATTTCTGTCAGTCCTCCCAGAAAAGGAATTCTTATCTAAAGGTGTGGCCGTAGATGCCCTGGTGGTGGCATCTGCTACCCAGCAAGATGTGGCAGAGGCTTCGACGTCCGTCCACCCTCCTAATAAAGAGTCCAGGAGTATGGATCGGTACGGGAGGCACACCCTTACTTCAGCAGCCTTTACCTTAAGGTCTCTGAATTACCTTACGCACTTCACCAGACTTCAGAGGGATCTGGTCAAGGAACTTTCAGATACCCTCTCTGGTAACCTACCTGAGCAGTTGGCCCAGACGGTTAGCTCTCAGTTGGCTACTCTATCATCAATATCGAACTCATCCATGAGGCTCATTTCATATGCGGCCAAAGGGGTGAGTAGAGCGGCGGGTACAGGTGTTGCTCTACGGAGACAAGCCTGGCTCCGCCTGTGTCATTTTGCGGAGGCCTTCAAGTCTTCCTTTGCCGACGTTCCCTTTGATGGGTCCTCCTTGTTTGGACCCAAGGTAAAGGACACCTTGACCCGCTGTGAACAAGAGGGTAAGACTTTGACTGCCGTAGGGGCACGGTTTTCCACTCCCTTCCAGCCTTATCCCAAGGCTAGAAGAGGGGGGAAAATGTGGTTCCGCAAATCTCAGAAGACTTACCCCTCACAGCAGGATGATCCCCCTTCTAGAGGCAGAGGAGGGGGAAATTTTTCAGGAAGACGCCTTCCCAGAGGCGGCAGAGGCCCCCGCAACACTGGTGACCGCGAGTCCTTTCGTGGCTCCTCAGCCTTCCAGCATCCCTGAAGGATTGCCCGACTGCGCCGCTTCGGAGCCAGTCGGGGGTCGTTTTTCGAGGCACCTAAAGGCCTGGGAGAATATCACTCAGGACCGATGAGTGCTCTGGATCATTGCCGGAGGTTACAACATCCCCTTTTCTCAGCCCCCCCCACCATCCCGGAAAATCCCGGACCCACCACCCAGTCAATGGAATTTCGCAGCCATCGAAATTTCAAAGCTGCTTCAAAAAGGAGTCATCCAACCGGTCCCCGAAGACCAGACCTGATTAGGGACTTACTCAAGATTCTTTTTGGTGCCAAAAAAGACTGGGGACATGAGGCCCATCTTGGATCTCAGCAAACTCAACCGTTCTGTCAAGAAGTCCAAGTTCCGGATGTTCACCTTACAATCCATTCTCCCGCTGCTGGAGGAAGGTGTTTGGATGTGCTCCATAGATCTCAAGGACACCTATTATCATATCCTGATAGATCAGGCGTCCAGGAGACACTTGCGCTTCAGCCTGGGAGACAGTCATTTCCAGTTCCGCACACTGCCCTTTGGTCTCACCACAGCCCCCAGGGTGTTCACCAAATGTTTGGCGGTGGTGACTGCTCACCTGAGAAGTCTAGGATTCCAGGTGTTTCCATACCTAGACGACTGGCTCCTAACTGCCACTTCCAGGCGTCTACTCTTACAGAACCTAGCAGCCACTATATCTCTAGGCAACTCCCTAGGAATCACCTTCAATTGGGAAAAGTCTGTGTTGCTGCCATCTCAGCGCATACGATTTATCGGAGTAGAAATAGACTCAAAGCAAATGCGGGTCTATCTTCCTACAGAGAGGATAGAAATATTACAATCTCAAGTCCGAGCATTGCTCTTCAAACGCCGAGCCCCAGCCAGGATGGTCCTACAACTGTTGGGTTCCATGTCGGCTACCGTTCTCCTAGTTCCCTTAGCAAGATTGCATATGAGGATTCTCCAGTGGCTCCTGTCAGTCCAGTGGTCGTATCAGGATCTCCCTCTCAGTCACCTCATTATGATCACGGAGACGTGCAAACAGGACCTCCGTTGGTGGCTCCTTTCCTCCAACCTGGATCAGGGGCGACCCTTCGTTCCTCCACCACCAGTGGCCACTTTGACTACGGACGCCTCCTAGACGGGGTGGGGGGGACATTACCTGGGCAGGTCAGTCCAAGGCAAGTGGCACCCCGACGAGAGTTCCCTCCACATCAACATACTGGAAATGAGGGTGGTGCTTCTATCGCTACAAGCACTACACAGTTACTTCCCCCAGAGCATGATTGCCGTTCAGTCCGACAACATGTCAGTAGTCTGGTACCTGAACAAGCAGGGAGGGACCAGGTCCTACCCCCTTTGCAGAGAGGCCATGAAAGTATGGGATTGGGCTGTTGCAACCAACCGTTTCTTGGTAGCAACACACATTCCGGGGAGATCCAATGTGATAGCCAACAGACTGAGCAGAACTATTCTCTCCCCGCACGAGTGGTCTCTGAACGACAGAGTGGCAACTCAGATCTTCAGAAGATGGGGAACTCCTTGTTGCGACCTCTTTACAACTCCTCTCAACACGAAATGTCTACAGTTCTTCTCCCTCACCCCAGTACCGGGGGGGATTCCCAAGGACGCCCTAGTCTAAGCTTGGCCCACCGGCCTACTGTACGCCTTTCCACCGGTTCCCCTTCTTCCCAGGGTGATCCAGAAGGCGATTCACTTGCAGTGCAAGATGATTTTAGTTGCCCCATACTGGCCTCGTCAAGTCTGGCTGCCTTTTCTTCAGAAATACGCACTGGACGGTCCATGGTTCCTGGACCAGGTTCCAGACCTCTTGATCCACCAGTCAGGACAGCTCCATCAGACCCTTCACTCGTTGAGGTTAACAGCTTGGCTCCTCCACTTCCGACCATAGTCAGGAACCAGGTTTTGGACTCGGAAGTCATACATATCTTGTCCTCGACCCACAAGAATTCGACTAAAAAAATGTATAACAGCAAATGGAAGAGATTCGCCATTTGGGCCCAACTCCGGGGGTTAGATCCCATTACTGCCCCGGTGTCAGAAGTTTTGAAATTTTTAGCTTCCTTATTCAATCAAGGTTCTTCGGTCTCTACCATTAAGGTTCAATTGGCAGCTATTTCTAATTTTCATGAAAGTATAGACCCACCTTTGATGAGCAATAAGTTGTGTAAAGCCTTCATGAAAGGTGCTGGGCTGCTACGACCTCTGATTTCTCATCCCGCTCCACCGTGGGATCTTAATTTCGTATTAGGTGCCTTGACCTCTTCCCCCTTCGAACCGGCAGCAACTTGTGACTTGAAATTTCTTTCTTGGAAGACAGCTTTTTTGGTGGCAATTACATCAGCCAGAAGAGTTTCGGAACTTCAAGCCCTATGTGTCAAACCACCGTACCTGGTTTTTCACAAGGATAGAGTATCCCTCAGGCCTAATCCATCCTTTGTTCCCAAAGTTTGTTCTAGTTTTTGTCTTCAACAGTCATTGGAACTCCCAGTTTTCTTCCCAAATTACTCAGACAGAGCGGAATACATCTTCCATTCATTGGATGTTCACAGGCAATTGCGTTTCTACCTAGATAGGACGCACCAAACACGGAAAACAGATCAGTTGTTTGTGTCCTTTTCGGACAATAAATTGGGCAAAGCCGTCACGAAGGTCACTATTGCCAAGTGGATCAGAGACTGTATCAGTCATTCTTACCTTCTTTCTAATAGAGAGCTTGCAACCACTGTGAAAGCTCATTCTACAAGGGCTATGGCTACTTCGACAGCCTTTCATTCCAAGCTTGCCATTAGTGACATTTGTGCTGCGGCTACCTGGTCTTCTCCTCACACCTTCATTTCTCATTACAAATTGGATGTGGCATCTCGGGGGCGAGCTTCCTTCGGTTCCACAGTTCTCAGGAGTGTTTTCCAGTGAGCCACCCAGGAATCAGGTACTAGGGACGCTGTCCCATCAGTACAGAATGTAGGCGAGATAGGATCACATAACATCTTTTAGTTATGTACTTACCATAACTTTAGATGTTTGGGATCCATCTCGCCTACATTCCTAATAACCCACCCTCCTTCCCCCTGCCTTGGAGATCAGAAGAGACCAGACGGTTCAGTTTAGCCGTTTCATCTTGAAACACCTGGCAATGTTATTTCAACTGTCTATGAGTGTGGGCATGTGTGCGGATAAACAAGATCTGGGGAAGTAGTGGTGGTGCATCCTGGGATGTAAGATAGCTCAGCCAATTAGAGACTTTGCTCTATAGTATAGCGTGCCGAGTCGGAGCCGAGGATCGGCTCCGAACCCATCAGTACAGAATGTAGGCGAGATGGATCCCAAACATCTAAAGTTATGGTAAGTACATAACTAAAAGTTATCAACCATCTCCAACTACCACACTGGTGATAAGACTTCTCTTTTAGCTTCAACTAAGCAGTGCAAGGCCTTCCCAAAAGGTACATACTTACTTAGACCTCCATTTCAAGATCCCACTCCACCTTGGGATCTGACTTTGGTATTACAGTCTTTAGTACATCCTCCATATGAGCCCTCAGCTAAAGCAGACCTTAAGTTTTTATCTTGGAAAACTGTCTTGTCGGTGGCAATTACTTCAGCTATACAAGTTTCAGAACTGCAAGCGCTCTCTTTAGAACCACCGTATCTAATTTTTCACATGGATAGGGTTACCCTGCACATTAATCCTTCCTTTCTATGCTAAAGTGACCTCTGAATCAAACATTAATCAAGTCATTAACCTTCCAGTTTTCTTTCCAAAATTTGAAAGGTGAGCTGCCTGTCGGGCGCTAAGATCCGCCACATAACACAAGCACTCAGGTCACTCCAAGGCAAGTACAAATATGACTCAGTCATTGTCCATGCTGGTGTGAATGACCGGAGACGTACCTCCGTGGACTACATGAAAAGAGACATAGAGGAGCTCTCTGAGCATGTAGCCCAGGCCAGTATGACCCTGACCTTGAGTAGCATCTTACCCTCACCAAGAATGATGCCACAATATGAAGACAAGATGATTAATTTCAACAATTGGCTTAAGTATTGGTGTCATTCAAAGGGGATCCAATGCCTGTCAGCCTGGGATGACATGCTTGACAAGCCACGATGCTTCGCTAGGGACGGCTTGCACCTGTCACCTCTGGGCTTTCGGATATTGGCAAAGGCTCTTGCCACCCCCATAGTGCCTTTTTTAGGCAAGGCTCAAAAGACAAACCCACCTCCATAGGTATCACAAGGGATAAGAAACTAAGAGTAATGCTACTCAATGCCAGAAGTCTAAACCTAAGATGAACGCACTCAAAACTCTCCTTAGCATGGACAACATCGATATCTGTGCAGTAACAGAAACCTGGTTCAAGGCTCCCGAGAGCACCCCAGCACTACCAGGTTATACCTCATACCATGCTTTTCGGCCCCAAAACTTGGACTGTACCACAAAAGGAGGGGGAGTATCAATATTCGTCAAAGATACCCACACCCCCAGGTTGGTGACACAGCACGAAGCATTAGAGACTATCCATGTGCAACTAACAGTGGGTAAAACTGCCTTCCAGTTTATAGCCTGCTACAGACCACCCTCCCAAACCCAGGAACCCCACTCGGCCTTCCTGAGAACACTGGAAAATATGAAGGTCTCTCCAAACACCATTATATTGGGCGACTTCAACTACCCAAACATAGACTGGGAGCATTACTCTAGCTCCAACACCCTAGCCCAAAGGTTCCTAGAATTTATAAACTCGAATGGTATGGAACAACTTGTTACCACTCCCACAAGAGGGGAAAACATACTGGACCTGATCATCACCAACATGGGGACTCTATGCTCCAGACCAGAAGTGTATCCCTCACTGGTAAGATCAGACCATAAACTAATCTCACTGGATATTCACATCCCGACCCCACCCCCTGCCCTGAAAACCACAGTGAAAAACTTCTCTAAAGCAAATTTTACACTCCTCAAAACCGAGGTGGAATCCTTCAAAGCCCCCGCGCCTGTGGAAAATATGGCCCATACCACAGAATCATTTATAAACGCATTCTATGAACACCTTCAGGAATGCATGGATCATGCAATCCCAAATAAAACCAAGACCCAATCCTCCAAAGGCAGACATCCTGTCTGGTGGAGCCCAGCCATAAACAAACTATACAATAGAAGGAGGAAGCTACTACATGATAGAGCAAAATCCCAAAAAGGGAAGGCATCTCTGATCAGTATTAGCAAAAAACTATAGGCACTCATAAAATCGTTTAAGGCCAGCTTCGAGAGAAAAATTGCACAGGACACTAAGGATAATCACAAGGCTTTCTTTAGTTATGTTAGGAACCTGGGTGGGATTTCCCAGATATGCTCAGAATTAGTCCAAAATGACAAAAAATACACCAAACCCACAGACCTTGCCAACATCCTAGCTGACAGGTTCAGCGCAAACTCCCCCCCCCAACCAAAAGGGCAAATATTTATCCCAGCAGAGTTCTGCCCCCCTGACATCTCAGATGCTCAGGTAAGAGATGCCCTCTCCAAAGCAAAAAACACAGCATCAATGGGACCAGACGGTGTCCCAGGCTGCGTCCTACATGAACTCCAAGAAGAGCTAAACCCAAACATAAAACTACTGTTCAATCTCAGCCTTACTACAGGATATGTACCCAAAGAGTGGCATACTGCAACAGTGGTCCCTCTCCACAAAGGTGATGCCTCAACGGATCCTGGAAACTATCGCCCCATAAGCCTGACTAGCTTGGTCTGCAAAGCTATGGAAAGGATCATCATGTACCTCATAAATAAAGATATTGGAGACGTACAGACACTGGATCCTACCCAGTTCGGCATTGTTAAGGGCAGATCCTGCCTCTTAAACGTGGTTGATTTCTTTGAAACAGTCACCAAGGCCATTGACGGAGGGAAGGTGGTCTACACAGCCTACCTGGACCTCGCAAAAGCCTTCAATACAATACACCACTCGGGCATTATAGATAAGCTCACCAGCTTAAATATAAACCCCTATGTCACTAGATGGGTTGCAAACTGGCTCAAGGACAGAACCCACATGGTTAGAATTGCTGGAGCCATGTCAGACTCCAAACCAGTTACAAGTGGCATCTCACAAGGCTCAGTCCTGGGACCTCTCTTGTTTGGTATATATTTCTCGGAGGTACAGGCCAACACGGAAGGACTGTGGCTGACCAAGTTCGCAGATGACTGCAAACTAGGCGCCATAATCGACTCTCCAGCCGACACAAGCATCCTCCAAAAGGGCCTCATAGAAACAGACAACTGGTGCCAGAGCCATGGCCTCAAGCTAAATGCCAAAAAGTGTATAGTCATCCCCTTTGGCAAAAACAAAGTGCCCACAAATTACCACATAGGTGGTAATCCATTAAGTACAGAAGAAGTAATTAGGGACCTGGGGACCCAAGTTGATAGCAATCTCTCATTTGACAACCACGTGGCCAAAGTGGTTAGAAATACATTTTATATAGCCCACCTAATCATGAAGGGATTAACATCTAGATCAGGGGAGGTCATCGTGCCTCTTTACTCATTCCTCATCAGGCCCATAATTGAGTACAATGCCCCTTTTTGGATGTACCTTACCAGACACCTGCAGCAACTGGAAAGACCCAAAAAGTACCTCACCAAGAGGATTATAGGTCTCAAACAGATGCCATATGCTGCCTGGTTAAAGAAGCTCCAGCTCTACTCAGTGGCATACCGCCTGCTCAGAGGCAATCTGTGCCTGATGTATAAAGCCATGTCCAACCCGGAATGAATGGACATGCTGCACCTCAGAAAATCCAAATCCCATCAAGCTACGCGCTCGAGAGACTTGAACTTCAGCACTGAAATAAATAGTACATGTTGGAGGGACAGATTCATAACCCAGAGGCTCCCTTCACTCTGGAATAAAATCCCAGTCCAGGTTAGGCAGAGTCCCTCATTGACTCTCTTCAAGAGGAATCTTGATGAGTGGATGGGAGATCGTAGGTTTACCCCGGGTATCACTTCTGTGTCACTGTTAGACAGAGGCACAGTATACTAACCTCGAAAAAGGGCATAGCAAAGTTAATTTAAAATGGGTGGTGAAAGCCAAACACACTCTGGCTAGGCTTATAAATGCCCTAGGGCAAATAGCCTAGTATGAACCTATGAACCTATGAGAGTAAAGGAGAATATACCCTTCATCTCCTAGATGTACATTGACAGCTTTGTTTTTACCTACATAGAGCTAAGGAGTTTACAAAAGCAAGTCAGTTCTTTGTTTCCTTTTCTAACACCAAGAGGGGAAAACCAGTTTCAAAGATTACTATAGCTAAATGGATAACAGATTGTATTTCACATGTTTATTCCTTGAAAGGCCTAACCTTACCAAAACAACCAAAGGCACATTCAACCAGGTCAATGGCTATGTCAGTTGCTTTTTGGGTTAGAGCTTCCATTGATGACATTTGTGCAGGTGCCACTTGGTCTATTGCTCATACCTTTGTTTCATTTGGTTCTACGATGCTCCAGAATATCCTTCCATGGGGACCACCCAAGGTAATTGTAGCTGGGGACTCTGTCCCATTCATTGAGGAATGAATGAAAATGACATCAGATATAAAAGTTATGTACTCACCATAACATTCAATATGTGTTGTGCCTTTTCATTTTTCCACAGCTCCCCTCCTACCTTCCCCCATCCATGTCATTGGTCGTGACCTAATTGAATTCTAATTAGAAACCATTGTTCCTGTTTGAGCTCCTGATCTTTCAGCTATCACTGTTCTGTCTTAGCTATTTTCAGATTTTCTTTTACTGAGATATTGTATAATAGCAGCAAACTCGATCTGAAGTAATCGAGTGATCAGAGGCATTATGGGTAAGGGAAGACTTTGAGAGTTGGATTCTAGAATCTAAAGAAAGTGGCTGAGTTGGAGCCAAGTGTCAGATCTGAACAACTTTGTTGAGGAAGAATGAAAATGGACAACACAGATGGAATGTTACAGTGAGTACATAACTTTTAATGTTCTGTAGTCCTATCTCGCCTTCATTCTTACACTTGGGTTCAGAGACGATCCTTGGCTCTGACTCAGCAATTCGCTAGCTTAAAGTCTTCTAGTTGGCTCTTGGCAAGGAGGTATCCCATCATGCACCGCTGGCATATCCCAGATCTCGTTTGCTGCTCGACGAGTTCAGAAGCGCATCTTCTTGGCCGTGGCCAAGTGGAATTATTTCTTCTTATTATTCTACTTTATAGTGTTTAAAAATTTATTAAGCTGTATTAGTATTCATTACTAATTCTGATATCTGTTTCTAGACCTTGTTTAGCATTGTTTGCTGTGTTTCTGCTGTTTTTTTCTTGGCCGTTCTTCCGCAGGCCTGTTTGTTGTATCCTTATACTCGCTGTTGGTCTTTGCTGTTTGGACTTTTGCCTAATTGTTTCCTTATCTTCTAAAGCTATCCTTTCACCAAGGGCTAGGCCCATTTAAGTTAGAAGACCTAGTCCTCTGCCTATCTTTCGTGTTTTTCCTTTCCTCTAGGGCTAGGCCCACTTAAGTTAGAGGACTTAGTCCTCTGTTGTGTGTTTTGTTGCTTTAGAGCTAGGCCGGTTTAAGTTAGAGGACCTAGTCCTCTGTCTGCCTGTCTGTTGTTTTTCCTTCGGGGCTAACCGTTGAAATTAGAGGTAGTTCCTGTTTTGCTTTAGAGCTAGTCACTGTGTTTTTGCTTATTCCTTGTCTGTGTTAGTATCTGTAATTGGTGGTAGATATGTCTAAGGAATTGAAAGACCACAAACCTTCGGGGTTTAAGAAATGTTCCAAATGCACTCAAAAAATGTCCCTGACAGATGGGCATACTATTTGCGTATATTGCTTAGGTGCTATTCACCTTCAAGAATCTTGCTCCTTTTGCCATGCTTTTAGTCCTCAAGTCCTTGAAGAGAGAAAGAACAAACTTATCCTGAAAGGTCTCTTAAAGCATTCCTTTGAGGAAGAATTGGCTTCTTCTTCCTCCTCCAGTTCCAAGTCACCCTCATCTAGAAAAGACAAAGTTAAACCTGCAAAAAGGTGGTCTCCTACTCATTCGGTGTCTTCGGAACCACCAGAGAAAATATCCAAATTGACTACTTCCTCTTCAGCTCCATTGGTTTCGTGCCGACAGAGATTATTGATGTGAAGCAATTAGTTTTGGTTCCAAAAGTTATGGAGCCGATAACTGAATCTGTTTCTCGGAGCTGGTCGGCAGAACTTCGTCCGGTTTCTCCAACACTCAGATCGCCAATTTTTTCAGCGGTCTAGGTCCCGCAACTTTATCCTCCAGCTCCCCTAGGAACCTTTCTGATGAGGACATTGAGAGAATGGTGCGCCAGCTGCCTCTCTGTTTCAGGATCTCAAGGATATCTGCGAAGACATCGGCACTGGCAAATTTACTTTCAGCTCCATCCCAGTTGGCTCCGGAGCCTACTGAGCCCATCCACCCTATCACCATTCCTCCTCCGAGCCACACCGGTGCTCCAAAGCCAGTGATGTTGGTGCCACTTGCTGTGGAAAGGTCAGTTCCAGCTACCTCTGTGGACGTCTCAGTTCTGATTTCCACTCTGACACCTTCGGTACCTTCCATGGGGTCTAGGGTCCTAAGCTGTCCGGTCGGGCCTGAGGGGGACGCTTGGACCTGAAACTCTTCGGTTCCAAGCTTATCTGTCGTGCTTCAGTTCGGGTGAGCTCGGACCCCACATCTGTCTCAGAGCTTATCTCCTCGGTACCGAGGATTGCCTCTGCTTCTTCGGAACAAGGGGTGTCCTCAGAGCCTAGGGGGTTGGCCTTCGAGCTGATGAGGAGTGTTCTGTCCAAGTCTTCAGTTCCAACTAGGGGCACTGACACTCTTCCCCCTAAAGCACCGACCTCCGTCTCAGCACCTTCTCTTATCCAGCACAGCGAAGACTCGCAGCCTCCAGAACCCTCCAGGAGTGGTCCCCAGTCTTCCAAGCCCCCTCAGAAGAAAACTTGTAAGAGGAAGCATGTTGACTTCCCTGATGAGTCCATTACATCAGACACTGACCTCGATGAGTCAGAAGGGTCCCCCAAGTCGTCCCCTAATGATATCTCCTTCACAGATATCCTTGAGATCCTGAAACAGAGAGGCGGCTGGCCCACCAACTCCCCTTCTGATGAGGAGTCAGTGTACCTGAAGGCTTTCGGGTCTCAACCTTCTGCCTCTTGGGTATCTTCACTTTTCTTCAAACTTTTGGATCTAGTGAGAGAAATGTGTGGGAATCTCCTGATACTGTAGAACCAGTTCCTAGAAGACCCAATAAATTCCTATCAGCACCTCAGGACAAAGAATTTCTCACCAAGGGCGTGCCAGTAGATGCCATGATGGTGGCAGCAGCCACCAAAAAGGAACTAGCTGAGACTTCCTCCACCGTCCATCCACCAAACAAGGAGTCTCAAATGATGGACAGGTATGGGAAGCATGTCTTTTCTTCAGTGGCTTTTACACTCAGATCCCTAAACTACCTTTCTCATTTCACTAGGCTTCAGAGAGATCTCCTGAAAGAGCTAGGAGATACTCTCCAAGGTAACGTGTCTGAAGTTGTATCTGATAAGCTTAACGCACAGATGTCTACCTTAATTTCTGTTGTTAACTCCTCCATGAGGCTGATATCGTATGCAGCGGATGGAGCGAGTAGGGAAGCGGGTTCAGGAGTTTCCCTTAGAAGGCACTCCTGGATGCGCTTGTGTAATTTTGCGGAGGCCTTCAAGTCTACCTTTACCAATGCCCCCTTTGATGGATCCTCGTTGTTTGGACCTAAGGTAAAGGACACACTCACCAGGTACGACAGGAAGGAAAAACCCTGTCTGCCATGGGAGTCCGTTTTTCCATTCCTTCTAGACCCTATCCCAAAGGGCAGAGGGGAGGAAAGATGTGGTTTAAAAGGTCACAGAGGTTTTTCCAGGATGCACAGGGTGATTCCTCCTCCAGAGGCAGAGGAGGAGAAAATAATGGTAGACATCACCCTAGGGGTAGGGGAGGCCTGCAGAATCAGGGGGACCGTGATTTTTTTCATGGTCGTCCCTACCAGCGCTCCTGAAATGAGGCCTGACTGTGTGTCTCTGGAGACAGTCGGGGCCGTGTATTTTTGTACCCAGAAGCCTGGCGCAACATCACACAAGTCAAGTGGGTATCAAGAAAAATTACCAAAGGATACTGTATTCCCTTCTCTTTCCCACCTCCTCAGACCAGAAGACTCCCAGATGTTCCACTCAATCACAGGGATTTAGCAACTGTAGAAATCCAAAAGTTGCTCGAAAAGAGAGTTATCCAACCTGTCCCCGCAGACCAAGTAGGATTAGGGACTTACTACAGATTCTTTTTGGTGCCCAAACGAACAGGGGACTTGAGACCCATCTTGGATCTCAGCAAGTTAAACGAATCAGTAAAGAAGTCCAAGTTCCAAATGGTCACGTTACAGTCGATACTCCCACTGATAGGGAAAGATGTTTGGATGTGCTCCATAGATCTCCAAGATGCATACTACCACATCAAAATGGACAGAGCATCAAGGACTCACTCACACTTCTGGCTGGGGGCCAGTCATTATCAATTTTGCGCGCTGCCCTTTGCTCTCACCACAGCTCCCAGGGTGTTCACCAAATGCATGGTAGTAGAAACGTCTCACTTGAGACATCTTGGATTCCAAGTGTTTCCGTACCTGGACAACTGACTGCCACCACCAGGCGTCTATTATTACAAGCCAGGGACGCCATCATTATGACTTGCTTGCAACTAGGAATTACAATAAACTGGCAAAAATCTGCATTGTCGCCCTCTCGGCATGTGAATTTCAGTGGTGCAGAAATAAACACCATCACAATGAGGGCTTACCTCCCCGTAGAGAGAGTACAGAGTCTCAGGCAACAAATTTGGAGTCTACTTCCACAGTGAAAAGCAAAAGTGAAAACGGTACTCAAATTGCTAGGTACAATGGCCTCCACGATAACATTAGTCAGGCTGCACATAAGAGTTCTGCAGTGGTTACTTTTCACCCAGTGGTCTCTGCAGCAACTACCTCTTTCTCACCCCATCCTGATAACAGAATCATGCAAACAGGATCTTCGCTGGTGGACCCAGTCCAGCCATCTGACTACAGGCAGACCTTTTGTTCCATCTACCCCAGTCGCCACCGTGACCACGGATGCCTCCCAGATAGGGTGGGGGGGGCATTAGCTAGGGAGAACAGTCCAAGGCACGTGGCAAGAACATGAGGCTCATTTGCATATCAGTGTCCTGGAGATGAGAGCAGTGCTTCTGGCTTTGGAAGCACTTCACAGCTTCCTCCCACTAGGGACGATTGCGATTCACTTGGGCAATTTGTCAGTGGTACGGTACATAAACAAACAAGGAGGGACCAAATTTTACCCTTATGGAGAGAGGCCCCTCGAGTTTGGGAGTGGGCAGTGTCTTCCCAACACTTTCTGGTCTTAATGCACATTCCGGGGAAAACCAATGTGATAGCCAACAGGCTCAGCAGGGCAATTCTCATGCCTCACGAATCTCTGAATCCACACATTGCGGAACGGATTTTTCACAGATGGGGTCAGCCTTGCTGCGATCCCTGCGAATCCCCTCTGAATGCCAAATGCAGCAGCTACTTCACCCTGATCCCCCCAAAGGAGGAGACACCCAGAGATGCACTCATTCACGATTGGCCCTTGGGACTTCTTTATGCCTTTCCACCCTTTCCTCTGATATCAAAGGTCATTCAAAAAGCAAAATCCTTGGGAAGCAAGATGATCCTCATTGCTCCTTAGTGGCCTCATCAGATTTGGTTCCCCTTCCTCAGGCCTCACTTAATGGACGAACCTTGGATTCTGGACCCAGTGCCAGATTTACTTACGCATATGTCAGGGGTGTTCCATCCCTCTCTCCACACCCTCAACTTGACAGCGTGGCTGCTCCAGTTCCATCCCTAGTCAGGCTTCACAACTTTTCTCCTGATGTTGTACATATTCTGACATCTTCTCACAAACCTTCAACTAGAAAGATTTACGCCAGTAAGTGGAAAAGGTTTTCCTTTTGGCCTCCCGATGTAAATCTCAATCCTTATGCAGCCCCCATCTCTGCGATTTTGGAGTTTCTTACACAACTGTTTCATCAAGAGTCAGCCGCTGCCACTATTAAAGTTCAACTGGCAGCTATTTCTACCTTCCATTTGGCTAATGAACCTAACCTTATGGTGCATAGATTGTGCAGAGCCTTCCTTAAAGGTGCCACATTATTGAGACCCCCCCCCCGTCATGGACCCTGTGGCACCCTGGGATTTAAATTTTGTCCTTCATAAACTTACGTCTCCTCACTTTGAACCATCAGCAATGGGCAATCTCAAATTCCTTTCATGGAAAACCATATTTCTAGTGGCCATCACATCTGCAAGGAGGGTCTCAGAACTTCAAGCCCTCTCTATTAGGCCACCTTATTTGGTATTCCACAGAGACAGGGTTTCCTTACGGACCAACCCCTCATTTGTTCCTAAGGTCCCTTCACAGGCTAATATTAATCAATCCATTGAACTTACATAGACAGCTACAATTCTATCTCCGTAGAACCAAGACTTTCAGAAGGTCAGATCAATTGTTTATTTCCTTTTTAGATTCAAGAAAGGGTTTACCAGTCTCAAAACCTATTCTATCACACTGGATTTCAAGCAGCATTTCATTCATTTATACTTCTCGTGGCAAAGATCTCCCTTTTAAGGTGAAAGCCCACTCTACCAGATCAGTTTCTACATCTGTGGCCTTCCAAGCCAAAATTCCAATTGATAACATTTGTGCAGCAGTGACATGGGCTACTCCTCATACAGTCATAACTCATTACAAACTGGACTTGGTTTCCAGGAACAGATCTTCCTTTGGTTTCACAGTAATTAGAAGTATTTTCCCGTGAGCCACCCAAGATAAAGGTGCTAGGGACGCTATCCCAAGTGTAAGAATGAAGTCAAGCTAGGACTACAGAACATAAAGAAGTTATGTACTCACCATAACGTTCCATGTTTGTAGTCCATCTCGTCCTTCATTCTTACTATCCCACCCTCCTGCCCCCTCCTTCGAGGACCTGGGGGAATTAAAACAATTACTCTCTCTACATTTGAGACCTTTCTGCATGGTTTGTACTTTCCTCTATAGTTTTTCTACTAGTAGCAGCAAACAAGATCTGGGATATGTCAGCGGTGCATGGTGGGATACCTCCTTGCCATGAGCCAGCTAGAAGACTTTATGCTAGCGAATTGCTGAGTCGGAGCCGAGGATCGGCTCTGAACCCAAGTGTAAGAATGAAGGACGTGATGGACTACAAACATGGAACGTTATAGTGAGTACATACCTTCCTTTTTCTCACTGATTCAATCCTTCCTATTTACTAGCTGCTAGTTAGACATAATAGACCAGAAAGCAAGATTGCCCCCAGATGGAATTGCTTCATTAATCAAGGATGTTCAAAGCCTCTTACACACACAAACATTTTCAATAGCTGTGGTTCTGAGGGTACAGATACTCATAGCCAGTACTATTCAGACAGTTCCAGTAGCAAAACTGAACATAAGAATCTTGCTGTGGGCATTAAGTGTACAATGGGACCAAGCTCAAGTTGCCTAAGGCATGCATAAAGAGTCTTTTATGGTGAATAATGTCACATAACCTGGTAAATAGTGAACTGTTTATTCATTCATCCCCAATTGCCAGGGTGACCATAGATGGATGCATTTGGAGGTATGGTCATTATCGCAACAGGATTAGCCAGGGCATATGGACTCAGACAGAGACCAAGATGCACATTAATATACTGGAGATAAGAGTGGACTTCCTAGCATTTCAGGCATTTCTGGACCAGCTTTCCCAGTATGTGATGGCTATACATTCCAACAACATGGCAGTAGTATGGCACATAAAATGACAAGGAGAAACATCCTATCTCCTCTGCAGAGAAGCAAAGAGGGTATGGAAGTGGGCCTTGCACCACATTCTCATGGTAATTTATGTACTGGGGTCAGCCAGTGTGATTGTGGACAAGTTGAGCAGGTAAATACTTATTCCTCGTGAATAGTCTCTCAGCAAGAAAACAGTTCAGAATATTTTTGGAGATGAAGCCCACCCTGTTGCAGTCAGTTTGCTTTACACTTCAACACCACATGCAGATATGCTTTCAACATCATCACTCTAGAAAGATGATGAGACCAAGAGACACATTCGCCCCTGTTTGGCCTCAGGTCTCCTTTCTGCCTTCCCTTCCTTTCCCCTAATATCCAGACTCATCCAGAAAGCCAAGGCATGCCAAGTGAAGGTCATTCTCCTAGCCTCGTTCTGGTCCTACCAGATATGGCTCCCCTTGTTGTGGCCTTATCTTAAGAGAAGACCTCTTTTCTTGCAGCAAAATCCCAAGCTGCTACTTCATCCATCTGGATTGCCTTACCCAGACTTTCATTCCCTTCATCTGACTACATGGTTATGCCACTCCCAGTAATAAGGATCCATCCTTTCCCAATGACCTTCTAAATTAGATATCTGCCACTTAGGCTTCATTTAGAGAGGCACAGAGGCAACATCAGCTTGTCTGTCTCAAATTATTACCTTTTTTGGCCCACATTTTTCAGAAAGGTGCTGGTTATTTTATGACTAGGGTTTACCTAGTGGTTATCTCATCTTTCATTCTGGGTTTCCATCATCCTCACTAGCTTCACACCAGATTTATAAAGCCTTTTTGAAAGGAGTGTTCCACTCCAGGCCTCCCTTAGCTAGACTTGTTCCATCATGGAATTCACATTTTGTTCTAGAAAAACTAATAAAGCCTCCATCTGAGCCAGCAAATTAGTGTGATTTAAAATGTATGTCATGGAAAACTGCCATGCTGGTAGCAATCACCGTAGTTAGATGTGTGTCAGAAATTCATGCCTTGTCTTTTCAGTACCCATACTTCACATTCCTTCCTGACAGAGTTATCCTTAGAACTAATCCAAATTTCATGTCTAAGGCAGCAATACAGACTAACTTGAACCAGTCTATTAATCTGCTTGTTTTCATAGCCAGGTATTCAGGTAAGGAGAAGTACCATTTACATTGTTTGGATGTCCATAGGCAGTTTTGTTTTTATTTACACTGTACAAAGGAATTCAGACAAGATGAACAGTTGATTATTTCGTTTTCCTGTAGCAAGAAGGGTCACAAGGTGGACTTTCCAAGATGGCTGCACTCTGATGAACAGCTTAACTTCAACTCTCCCATAGTGAAAAAAAGAAATTGAAAGACAAGACCAAGAACGCTGTCACTTTTAGTAAATTCACTTACTGGCTAGAAAGTACACTGCCTGGATCCCAGAAAAGAAGAAAGAAACTAAAAGATCTTGAAAAAAAAAAAAAGAAAATAGAAAAGGTGAAGAGAAAACATTGACTCCTGTAGCTGGTCAGCAAAAAGAAGTTCAAGCTCCAGCTTTGGTACAAGACATAGCGTATGGTAATCTAGAGGAAAAAATAAGTCAAATGTGTTCAGAGCTGATTAACATAAAAACACTGAAGGAGTATATCAATTTAAGTAACAAAAGTCTGAGAAAAATGGAAGAAACTTTAAACAGATACTCAGATGAACTGATAAAACTGCAAACTTCAGAGGTCAAAATAAAGAAAAGTCTGGCTGAGTATGATACTGCTCAAGAAGAGATGTTTCAAAAAATGGTAAAAAGCTGTCTTAAGAATATGTTTTTCCCAGAGGATCGAAGCATTTTTAATGCAAAACAGACTAAGGAGGAAATACAAAAGTTTGTCCAACAAAAAGGGAGTCATCAAGCAGAAGGGAACTCTGCTTCTCATTCTTATGATAATAAAGCATACAGAGAGACTTTGCCGGTGAAACCTTTTCCATTATTCCAAAGGAAATGCTTGAGTGACAGGGAAGAGTACAGGAGTTGACTAGAAGAAAGTGGAAGGACCTTGAAACTGAACTTGAGTCTGTAGTTAAGAAATGGAGATGAACAAGAAGACCAGCAACATGGACATTAGTGAATAAATGTGAGACTGCAAAGCATCAATCACACTTGTGAAATATGGCTTTGTCCTCACTTCATGTCATTAATTTTTGGAATGGCACTGAGAGTAGGGGAGGAGGAGGAAGGAAAGGTTTCTGTTCTTAAAAGTATTTCTATGCAACCTTTCATGATATAAATTGCATGTTTTATAGGAAAGCATTTAGTTATTCTTGCATGTGATAAAGATGCTAAAGTAAATGGATGCTTTTTTTTCTTTCTTCTTTTTAAATGTTGAGAAATGTAGGCATTACAGTGCAGAAAGAGAAAAAAGGCTAGACAAAATTATGTTTAAGTTGATAGTCTGTAATCTTGGATTGTTGAGGTGGAAGATTGGGTGCAAAAGTATACATATCATAATACAATATGTTTTCTCTTACTTTTGCATAGGTGAAGGTCTGGATTAAGACCCTTGGCTAAATCTAATAAGTTTTAAGTGGAAAGTAAATAAGAGAACACTAAATCACTGTACATCTGGAAATGAGATCGGGCAATGAAATCTGATTGGTCAAGACAGAAGGCAGGTTGTTAAAGGGGAATTGTTCTCTAAGGACAGTGTCAGTAGTATATTCATCAAGTGCAGACACCAACAGTTTTGTAATACAGTGAATATTCTCGTGCTATTCAGGTTGGAAATACAGCATAACTGATTGAGCTCCAGCAAGTGATATAGCAGCAGGGTGGACTGAACAGAGCAAAAGACTGCCATGTGTGACAGACAGTGGTTGTAAGCCACTGCATATGTTGGTAGACATAGTAGGCTACTACAGGATCTGTACTTCACAAGGTGAAATACGTCATGGTTCCCACAACCACAGAACAACCTATAGCTCACATCACTGGCATCCAGTTACCCAGCCTTGCTAAACTGTAGAACATGGATGCTGAACAACCCTCTACAAGTATTACTATGCTGGATACTGCATATGAGTACAGACCAGGTCTGCTTGGCAGCAGATATTGAACATTGCCCAGCCAACATGGCAAGCCAATGCTAGTGATAGAGGTTTATCTGTATCATTTGGAGTGTGAACTGCTATCAAAACAATATTGGGCATGTATCGAGCAGAGGATAAAGGCCTGTAGGGCTGACCTATCACAGTTCACCCTGCAGAGTGGGAAGAACTACAGAAATCCTTGCTACAACAACATGAGCCTGATGCAGTCAGTGCACAGGTAGTGGTGCAGTCAGAGTGCAGAACACAGCAATGATTTGCCTACTCTAGTAATGCAGTGTGTCCTTGGAAAGGCAGATAACAATGTGCTAGAAGAAATGCATTGTTGTGCCACACTACATCGCACCATTACCAGAATATGACAGGCACGGGCATCCATTTCCATACCTCCTGCAACCTAGCGGATATTGATGTCAGCCAGTACCTACACTGCAGTGGTACCTTTCTCTTAAGTTGGATATGGATGACAAGGACTCTATTGTTTTGCTTACTACAGTGCATAATCTGGCAGACCTGTGCAAGTCACATATCATACTTGAGGATGGCACATTCCCAATACGTGCAAAAAAGTGCCACCAATTGTACACCTTGCATGGATCCATTGGCACTCCCGCTAATGATAGGATTATTCCCCTGATGTACTGTCTAGTGTCTCAGAAAACAGAGGCAGCATACAACATTATGTGGGTTATGCTTAAGGGGATGGCTGTAGATTTTTGATGCACATTTCACCCAGACTACATCATGACAGATTTTGAGAAGATAGTAAATCATGCTAGTTGTAAAGCATTCCCCAAGAGTATTTTAAAGAGCTGCTTGTTCCATTTTCCCCAGATTATTTGGTGGCAACTCCAGCATCATTTCCTTGTGGTCCTTTATGATACAGACACTGCATTTTGTATAGCCATCCACAAGTTGATTGCACTGGCTTTCCTACCAGTAGATGATGCTGTGCCCACATTTATGGAGATTGTTTCTCACTGCCTGAATGTATTAAGCCCATATCGACAGTTCTGGACCATCATTATGTATGTGGTAATCCAAGGAAGTATACCTCCTGCTCTCCTGCACCACAACAACTGCCAACATCTTATCATCTGAAATTCTGGAATGTTTATGATGTCTCTGACATGGATTTTCCACAAACCAATAATCAGGTGGAAGCATGGAACCACTGGCTGAAGGTGTTATGTGAGTGGCCTACAGTACAGCTTTCTGACCTTCTGTTTGTTCTGCAACAGGAACAAAATTTATTTGTATTTATTTATTTAACATTTGTTTACTAGGAAAGTTTGACTGGGTCAGGAACCCAATATCAGTGGAGGCCCTGGGAGAAAAGCTCCAAATGATACATGAAAGTTAAGACGTAGATGAACAAGACAATGGCAAGTATTAAAGCACACATTAAATAACTAATGAATGCTAAATAGGTACAGAGAGGTAGATACAATAATAAAGCACATGCTAGATAGACAATACTAAATAAAAGTAATGTGGTAGATTACAACTTTTTTTTAATCAGGTAGGATTAAGGTAAAGAGTGAGGGTCAGGCAAAGGGTCAGACTATTAGAAGCAAGTATATGCTTAGAACAGATGTGGTGAAGGAGGGGAATAGTTAAGGGTGTAGAAATGCATAAAGTGTCTTAGTTTGATGTGGTAGTGGTTAGTGGACATAGCTAATAGCCAAAAAGAATCAGTTCTCATGGGGATGCCAGTGACACCATGTAGAAAGGCTGTTGTTGTAAAGGAGCATCACCTAAAACACATCCTCCAACATGTGTGACTACAGCAATGTGCAGGATTTCTTGTGTGCTGTGGTACATTTTTGCAAGTTATGATTGTATTTGCATATAGTGCATACCAAGCACTACACACATCACTAAATGTTGTATTAATAAAGGCTTTGCCCATTGTACACTTCCTCCAAAGTGCCACATTCATGCCTTCCTAGCATCTGGTTTCAGCAGCCTGTATTGCAGACAATTATACCTTTGTGCTTCTGGGGACATGCAGATTTCCTCGCCCTGAGGGTTTCCTTCTGACACCTATGGATATGGTGCAGGGGAATCTACTATGTCTGTAGGAAAATGTCCACAGCCATTTGTCATTGCAGTTAGACTGCTGTCCTGTCATGTGTGCTGTCTCACAGGGAAGTCTCACAGGAAATTGTCACTCCACCTGGGCTCTTGAACCCATGATATCATCTGGTTCAATAGGGGTTGAATGATCTTTATTGACCATAGACACTTCCTTTCATAAATGTTTTCTATTTGCTTTTTGCCTAACATTATTTATCTCATCAGTCCAGTCATTAGTATATGTAACAGTGGTTCTCCAAGCTGTGCCAATTGCACAATTGCAATTATCATCATCAGTAAGTCTAGATTTACTACTAATAATGGTAAGCAAATCATCCAACCTTTAACATGAGGAGCACAGATCATCAGCATTATCAAGTGTTGCCTTTAAATATACAGAGCATTTAGTGCACTGTACAATATACTTGTGCTTTTGCAAATCATAATGGCATACTCATATAAAGAATCCATTTTCAGCTGCAAATGAATTAACAATTATAAAAGAAACAATCAAAATCAGTTACCACAGAATTCACAGATTTTAAATTAACTTTATGAGAAAAATCACACAAACAATATACAACTAAATATTAAATTAAGTAGAATAAAGTCATTGTGCTGACTGTTCCAGTTGTGAAGGTCACAAAAAAGTTGGAATTCCTTAACCTTACATGTAAATGCATGCAGTAGATTCTGCTCAATATCACTCATAGTCGCTTCCCTTTAACAGTAAAGCTCAATAAATTACAGACAAACACTCTGATATATCTTCCTGTTTACAAGCTATCCCTTTCTTCCTACAAACAGTGAAAAACAGTGGTAAAAAATAAAATATAAATGAAAATAAATCTTCTAATTACCAGGCAAAACCACATTCAATCACAAACCTACACAGAATTGTCTAGATAAGCTCTGGATTTGGTATGGAAGATGTGAATTCAGTAGTAGGAATTTACATATTATTCTGCAAGGTGCAATAAATGGGCTAGACTAGATAGAAATTTTATTTTACAGAAACGTACATTTAATTGAGAACTTTGACCCACATCCAGTAACTGTTTCAGATCATGCATCATTAATTACTAAGCTAAAATGCAGGGTAATAAAGTAAAGTTGAGACACTGGCAATTCTTTGCCTACCTGCTAAAAAGAGAGGAATTTAAGGAACGGATACTGGGAATTATTTGGGAGTTTTTAAGGTAGATAGAAAATATCCTAGAAGTTATAGCTAGTGAGTGGGATAAAATGAAAGTGGAGTTTAAAATAGAGTAGAAATAAAAGAAAATTTTATATGGTTAAGAAGTAACAAGAATTATTTACAGCAGCTGAAAAAGGTTAAAATATTACAGAATAAGGAGAATCTCACAGTACATGAAGAGGTACAATTGCAGAATGCGAAAGAGAAAATAAGGGAGTACTTGTATAATACGCATGAGTTTAGAAAGATTGCTGTTAAGCAACTGTTTTTTGATAATAACTCCAGAGCCCAAAAACTTTTACCACAACAACTTAGGCAGCATAATGTAGAATCAGTTATTGCTTAACTCGGGGAGTTTATAACAAGAAAAATAACCAGAGATCATGTAGAGGTAGATATTTTGGAAATTTTATGAAAATTTGTATAAAATAGAGAAGTGGTAAATAAAGAAAAAGTACAAATGGAAATATTATGGAAGACTTAAATATGCCAAGGTCAGAGATATATGAGGCTCAACAATTAATAGTTAAGATGGAAGAAGATGAGATAAAAGTAGTGATGTATAACCAACCTGCAAGAAAGTCTCTAGGAATAGATGGCATTCCAGTGGAAATTTGGAAGCTAGGAGAGAAGAAAGTGGTAAAGATCTGGAAGGTTTTCTTTAGCAGTATTTTAAAGGGTGGCTGTAATGCCTAAAGACAGTTAAGTTGGATCAGATCCAGCTTCATATATATCATTTCAGTTTTAAAACATGATTATAAAGTGTTCACGTCCATAATAGTTAAAAGAATGTCAAAGTTGTTGCCAAAACTGATAGATATGGATCAGTGTGATTTTGTGGAGGAGAGGCAAACATTTAACAACATTAATATTACAATGATGATCCAGAGGGAAGCAGGCTGCAAGATAACACCACTGTTATTGGTGGGTCTTAACGTAGAGGAAGCATTCAACAGAGTAAGATGAGATTTTTTGAGTAGGGCAATGGAAGCATTTGCATTTCCTGATACAGTATTTAGGGGGATATATGAGGGATCGGAGGCAAAAAAATATATAAAGTGGCGAGGGTTCCTCTCTGATAGGTTGTGCCTGAACAGAAGAACCAAGCAGGGGTGTCCCCTTTCCATTTGTTGTTTGCATTATATTTAGAACCATTGTCAAAGAAAATAAGGGACTCAGAAATCCAAGAAAAAGAATAATTGGCATGGCAGTAAAGAAATGTATTTATTTTCAGATCATAATATTTTGTTACCTGACAAAACCAGAAAAGGCCATTTCAGTGTTGTGGGACATTTTGAGACAGTTCTGTGTTTTTTTTTGTTTGTCTTTTTTTTTAGGGGGGGTATAAAATAATGAAAAACAAAGGGCTGCAAACTGTGTACCACACAGAAATTGGTTCAGCAATACCCACATTTATGAGGACATGATAAAATGAAGTATTTAAGGTATGGGTGAAAAAGGACACTGTTATGGCAGCTAAAGATGTGTGGTAAGTGACTTAGCAAAATATGATACAAAAAATGAGAAACTGGAAGCTTTGACTGTGGATGTGGATAGCAAGATACAAGCAGTAAAATTGTTAAATCCCTTTAGTTTTATACACTGGCTAGGCATATGTTTATCAACCAGAAGAGAAGTTATGGATAGTAATAAGAGTTGAAGGATTTTATCCAGGAGGGAAAAGGGCAAGAGCCAAGTGGGATAAGTTGATTTTTCCAGTAGAACAAGGAGGTTTAAGGTTACCTAATTTGAGGGGATGTTTTAGAGCTACACATTTAAGGCTTTTGTATGCAACACAAGCAGAAAGCTACACTTCAAAGTGGAAAAGGATGATAATGAAGCAGGGGGAAATCAAGAAGTAAGGAAAGAGTGGGATTTTGGATGCAGAATCTTAAGGAGAATAACAGCAATCATACAGTATATTATATTTATAAATTACCAGATAGTATACTAATAACTAAGCTAACGTGGCAATGGCCAAAGGAGATTCTTCCTATAGGTGTGGCGCAATTAGGAGTACAGAGAATATGCAAGAGGGGCTTGAATTTACTGGAAGAGGCTGGCAAAGGAACCAAGGTATTGGGAAGAAATAATTAGAGAAGGAAAGGTAATAGGTCGAGAAGAGGCCAAGAAGACATTTGGACTGCAGCCTAGAGATAGACGTCCCTATCAGGGATTGATATCAGAGTATAGGCAAAGAGAAATGGATAAAGGAATCCTAAGTGTACTGGTTAAGTTTTAGTTGAATCTAGACAGAACTTGCTGTTAAAAATGGGTAATTAGTAGGGCATATAAAATATTGTACAATAACTATAGGAATCAATCAGAGGAGGTCAGAAAATTTGATAAGAGAGATTAGATAAGCAATTCACAAAGAAACAGGGAGGACATATGTATGGTTCCCAAATATGCAACAAAGTCTAGAAGGTTTAGGATTTTTGCCTGGAAGTGTTAATATACCACAAGCACACTCCAAAGATTTTTTCTTCAGATAGATGGCAAATATTGGAGGTTTGATAGGGAAGAAAGAAATAACTTGTTACCATATGTTTTGGGAGTGCAGTGAATTATCAGACTAAAACT